>NC_091329.1:30496668-30608263 GCF_038502225.1 Cherax quadricarinatus | reverse complement strand
AGGGGCTTTAGGCTTGTCTTTGCTGGTTTCTATTGTTCGTTCACATGGTAATGATTATTTTAGGGGATTTGGAATTTTAGCATGTTAAAGTTTTTGGTGTTTAATTTGGTTTTAATAGGGTTTGTGATGAATTGAAGGTTAATTCAGGTTGGTCTATTGATAATATGCTTTGTGAGATTATTAATAATAAATCATGATTTTTGTTTTTTTTGTGTAGGTTATATAATAGGGGCTGACTATTTAAGGTGTATTTTGATTGTATTAAGAGTTTGAATTGTAATACTGATGATTTTCAGGAGGACTATAGTAAAGAAAATGGGTAATTTTTATGCAGGATTTTTGTTAGTGAACTTGATTTTGTTGTTAGTTTTAATTTTAACTTTTAGGTCAGTAGATTATCTGATGTTTTATATTAGATTTGAGAGGTCATTAGTTCCAATACTTGTATTAATTTTAGGTTGAGGCTATCAACCTGAGCGAATTCAGGCTGGAATTTATATACTGTTCTATACTTTATTTGCTTCATTGCCATTGTTGGCTTCTTTATTAAGGTTATATAAAAGTAGGGTAGATTGAATATAAGATTATTATTGGGAATAATTGATTATCAAAGAACTGGATTATTGTGGTATTTTTGCTCTGTGTTTGCGTTTATGGTTAAATTACCTCTGTTTATGTTTCATTTATGGTTGCCTAAGGCTCATGTGGAGGCTCCGGTTGCAGGGTCAATAGTATTGGCTGGGGTGCTGTTAAAGTTGGGGGGCTACGGTTTAATCCGGATTTTAGGGGTGTTTTTGGAGGCTAATAAGATATTTTGTTGGGTGTGAGTGAGTCTTGGGATTTTAGGCGGTGTTGTTATTAGTTTAATGTGTTTGCGTCAAGTGGATATAAAATCTTTAATTGCTTACTCTTCTGTGGCTCATATGGGTTTAGTGTTAGGGGGGTTGGTTGTTATAGGAGGATGGGGTTTAAATGGGGCTGTAGTAGTGATGGTAGGTCATGGTTTGTGTTCTTCAGGTTTATTTTGTTTAGCAAATATAGTTTACGAGTGTTTAGGGAGGCGGAGGTTGATAACTAGGAAAGGTTTGCTAAATATTATACCAAATATAGGTTTATGGTGGTTTTTATTAGTTGTAGGGAATATAGCTGCTCCTCCAACTTTGAACTTAATAGGAGAGATTAGTTTAATTATTAGAGTGGTTAGATGAAGAAAATTAATTATATTCAGAGTGGGGTTGTTGTCTTTTTTTAGTGCTTGTTATACTTTATATATGTATTCTTTAAGGCAACATGGATTGTTTTTAAATACACTATTTTCTTGTTGTTCTGGGAAGATAGCGGAGTACTTTGTTTTGCTAATACATAGTGTCCCGTTAAATGTCATATTTATGAAAGGTTCTTTAATTTTGTGTAATTTGTAGGATAAGATGGCTGAGATTAGAGGCGTTAGATTGTAAATCTAAATAGAAGTTGTACTTTCTTATCAATGAGAGGTAAGATTTAAAAGACTATTACTTTTTTGACAGCTTTGAAGGATGTTAGTTTAAATTAACTTAAAATCTTAGATAACTAAAAGTATAGATGGGATAAAAAGTCCGAATAAATTGATTGAGGAGTATAAGGGGGATGATAAGATTTTAAGGGGTTTGAAGGAAATATTTCATTTTATTTGAGTAAAAGAAATTGAGATAGAGGATAAAGTAATTCGGATGTAAAAATAAAGAGTTGCTAGTGAGGAAAGGAGGAGGATCGATAGAGGGAAGTAGAAAGATGTTGAAATTATTTCTTGAATAATGATTCATTTGGGGATAAAGCCAGAAAAAGGCGGTAGACCTCCTAGAGAATAAAGGTTTATTATTGAGATGATTTTAGGAAGGGAGCTATGACCTGCGTTAATTAAGTGAGAAAAAAAGTATGTTTGGGTGGATGCGAAGTAAAAGGCTACCGAAGCCGAAATTAGGGTGTACATAAAAAAGTAAATTATTCAGGAGGTTTCATTAATAAGTATGGCGAAAAGTATTCATGATATATGGTTAATAGATGAGTAAGTTAAGATCTTTCGAAGGGATGTCTGGTTGATTCCTCCTAGTGCCCCAATGAGAGCACAAGAAACCCCACTCAAAAAGAGAATAGTGTGTGTATAATATTCTGAAGATAAGTAAGAGATTAAAAATATTGGGGCGAGTTTTTGGATTGTTATGAGAATAATAATTTGGGTTCAATTAAGACCCTCTATGACTTGGGGGAACCAAAAATGGAATGGAGCGGCTCCTAGTTTAAGGAGTAGGGCTAATGAGATAAAGGAGAGTGAGATTGTCGGAATGAAAAATGTTAGGGTTGAAGATAAAATAATAATGGCTGAGCCAAGAGCTTGGATTAAGAAATATTTTAAGGAGGCTTCAGACGGTAGTTGATTTTCTTTTGATGAGATTAAAGGGATAAACGATATGAGATTAAGTTCGAGGCCAATTCAGGCTGAAAATCACGATGAAGAAGAAATGGCCAGGAAGGATCCTGATAAAAGTGAAGATATAAAAATGATTTTATAAGGTGAGAATAAAATTATAAAGAGAGATTAGTCTCATAAATGAGGTATGAGCCCATTAGCTTGAAAATTTAGCTTATCTTTACGATATATGTAGAAGTGTAAAGGGCACGAAAAGTTTTGATCTTTCGAGGGTTGGTGCGATTCCAATTTATATAAAGAGTGTTAAAGATTAAGAGGAAAAGGTAATAAGGGATTGGTATTATAATATTTTGGATTCCTCTTTAGATATTAGTTGTTCTTAACAGATTTGATGAGAAAGAAGGGTAGGTTGCTTAAAAAATAAAATGAAAAAGCATATGGGGGGAGTGTATTTTTTTCTGTATATTAGTATATATATATATACATTTCTTTATATGAAAGCGGTGTGTTAAGTATGTGAATAAGCTATATATATATACCGTAATAGAATGATAACATTGAGCTCTGTACATTACGATTAATACAGTTATAAGTAGATTATTATTATTATAATAAAAAAAGAAGCGCTAAGCCACAAGGACTATACAGCAGTTATAAGTAGAACCCTTCGTGAGAAAGGGGATTCTACTTATATTTGTATTAATCATCTCCTTCTAGATTCCCCCATTTCTCTGAAGATATTCCTAACAGACGATCATGGGAGAAGATAAAACGAAGCTGTTACTCTTTTATATTAATTTTCGGAAAGATACACTGAGAAGAAGATATATAAATCAGTAGATAATAGCAGTGAACTAATTAATAAGGTAGCTTGGTATATATAAATATTTTGTTGTGTACTAACTTCAAGTGTATAAATACTTAAATGGGATAGATAATGACTTACACGCTAGATACACTGTGAGTATTATATATATATTAATGGATTATATAATTTACAGGATTATAAATGATTCGGACAATTTACATTTAAAGAAATGTATATATATATATAGACAATAAGGAGAATGGGAGAGTTTGAAAAGTTAAATAAGCATTTTTTATGTTAGGTGCAGCTTATTTGTTTGGGAGATTAAAACTAAAGATTCAAAGTAAAGCTAAAGATTAGCATTTCACTTACGTTGAAAAGGTTGTCGCAGGGGTGACTTATTTTGGTTATTATGGAGACTTACTAATTATTATGATTAGGAAAAATATTTTAGGGGTTTTAGTAGGTAATTAGGGAAATAATAATTGTTGGTGATAGATAATAGTACTGTACAGGAAAGTTGAAATATATTAGTGAAATAAATAGGAAGTATTAGTTGAATTAAGTACCTTGTGTATCAGGGATATTTTACATTAAGTATTTATGGTATTCTTCCCGAAATAAGGAGAGCTAAATTAAAGGTCGAGTTTTTGTGATAAAAAAATTTGAAACTTTGTTTTAGTAGTGAAATGCTAATCGAGTCATAAGATATCTGGTTTTTTCTGAAAAAAAATTCAATTTTTTCTTTGCATTAAGGCAAGGCAAGGTTTAGGAATAGAGGGGGAAAGCTCTTTGTTTAATTATTTTAGTTATAAAAATAAGTAGAGAGGTATATTTAACTAGGCTTAGAGGTAGCTACGTTTACAGGGAGTTGTATCTGAGGTAAGAAAAGAAGAGTATTTATTATTTTTTAAGTAAGTAGGAAGGACTTTTTATAAATTTAGTTTAAAGATTTAAAGTGAATATATTAGTATATGGGTTGTTGTTTTAAATAAATTTTGGAAAACTAATAAGGTTTATTAAAGGAGTGGCGAGTTCAAGGAATTCGGCAAAAGGATACTTCCGCCTGTTTATCAAAAACATCTCTATATGAGAGTTATATAAAGTCTGGCCTGCCCATTGGGGACTAAAAGGCCGCGGTATTTTGACCGTGCGATGGTAGCATAATCATTAGTCTTTTAATTGAAGGCTGGAATGAATGGTTGGACGAGAAGAAAGCTGTCTTTATCTCGTAGATTGAGTTTAACTTTTAAGTGAAAAGGCTTAAATGAGTTAGAGGGACGATAAGACCCTATAAAGTTTATACACGAAGCTGGTTAAGAGTGATTTAGGGTGTTAAAGTTTATTATTAGCAGGGTGTTTGGTTGGGGCGACTGAGATATAAATTATATAACTGTTTTTTGTTTAAATCAGAGATACTTGTTCGTATGATCCCTTTTTAGGATTAGAGAAAAAATTACTTTAGGGATAACAGCGTAATTTTTTTTAAGAGTTCTTATCGACAAAAGAGTTTGCGACCTCGATGTTGAATTAAAAATTTCTTTGTGGTGTAGCAGCTACAGAAGAAGGTCTGTTCGACCTTTAAATTTTTACATGATTTGAGTTCAGACCGGCGAAAGCCAGGTTGGTTTCTATCTTCTAAGGAGTTCGAAGATTATTTTAGTACGAAAGGATTAAATAATTGAAATAGTTTTAAAAAGGTCAGAAAAAAAGAAGATACTTTTTCTTTAATCTCCAAAATTAATATTTTAAAGTAAACTATTTTCTGCTAGAATTTTGAAGTCCGCAAGGGTCTTGATGTAATACTAATAATACTGACGATAACAATTAAGGTGAGTAGTAGATATAAAATTACTAGGGTGGTAAGAGGGAAAGAAGTAAGGGAATAGATGGAGCTGGTTGATAGATTAGTTAAATTTGTTTTATTCTCTAAAATTAAGAATAATCTGAATCTGAAAAATTTTGATGGGAGAAGAAAAAGATCTAAAAAGATTAAGGTAAAGGATAGAGGCAGGGATAAGGTAATTAGTAGGCTAGACTTAAAGTGAATTTTAAAAGTTTCGTTGGAAGCGAGGGAAGAGACATAGATAAACAAAATTAATATTCCTCCTAAAAAAATTAGAAATAAAATATATGAGAATCAGAAGGAAGACCCGAATAAACCCGAAAGCAAGCAAATAAGAATGGTTTGTGTAAGGAGGGCAAGTCCTATGGAGAGGGGGTGAGTTAAAGTTGAGAACAGGATAGCTATTCTTAGGGTAAGGGGGAGAGTGAAATATAAAATATTATAACTGACTCTGTTGCATAAAGTTCTAGAAATGGGCTTCATCTTTGGTTTACAAGGCCAAAATTTTTTTTAAACTACTAAAACTTTCAATTTAAATAGTTTAGAATAAAACGTCGGGTTGTGGTGCCGAAGAGATAAGAAGTTATTTTAAATTATGATGTGAGGTGCTTATGGTCATTTAGTTAGTTTAGTGTTTTTGTTATTTAGGGCGTCGGGTTTTATTTTATTTAGTTTAGTAAGGCTAAGTTCGGGGTCTTCTTATGTAATTGAATGGGAAATTTTTTCTTTAAACTCTTCTTCTGTTGTGGTAACTTTAATTTATGATTGAGTAAGGTTCTTGTTTTTAGGGGTAGTTTTGTTTATTTCCTCTATGGTAATATACTATAGGGGGGATTATATAAGTGGGGACAAAAGGTACAGGCGATTTATGTATTTAGTTTTTGGTTTTGTTTTATCTATAGGGGCTTTGATTATTAGTCCTAATTTAATTAGAATTCTTTTAGGCTGGGATGGGTTGGGGCTAATTTCTTATGTATTAGTAATTTATTATCAAAACGAGAAATCAGCGAATGCAGGCATACTAACAGTTTTGTCAAATCGGATTGGAGATGTTGGGATTTTGTTGAGTATTTCTTTACTTTTTATGTTAGGGGGTTGAAATTTTATTTTTTATGAAAGATATTTGAGTGGAAATTTTTTGTCATTGAAAATTCTAGTGTGTGTTGCTGCTATAACTAAAAGAGCCCAAATTCCGTTTTCGGTTTGACTTCCAGCAGCTATAGCTGCTCCTACTCCAGTTTCAGCTTTAGTTCACTCTTCGACACTAGTGACGGCTGGTGTTTATATTTTGATTCGCTTTAGAGGGGCTTTAAGGGGTTCGTGTGTGCAGAGAGTTTTGTTGATTGTTTCTTGCCTAACTATATTTATAGCGGGTTTGGGGGCTAATCTTGAGTTTGATTTGAAAAAAATTATTGCTCTATCGACTTTAAGACAATTGGGTGTTATAATGAGTATTTTATCTTTGGGGTTCGCTGATTTGGCCTTTTTTCATTTGTTGACTCATGCTTTGTTCAAGGCTTTGTTGTTTATGTGTGCGGGGATGGTAATTCACAGGGTTAAAGAATATCAAGATATTCGTAACATAGGTAGGCTAGTGGCATGTATACCCTTAACTAGGGTTTGCATAAATTTAGCCAACCTAGCCCTATGCGGGATGCCCTTCTTGGCTGGATTTTACTCTAAAGATTTAATTTTAGAAGTTGCATTTATAAGGGAAATTAATATTTTTAGATTTTTTTATACGTCTTAAGTACTGGTTTAACGGTATGTTACACATTTCGATTAATCTATTATAGAATAAGGAGTTTTTCTAATATAAGGTCTGTAATATTTGTTAGGGAGAATCATAGAAAAATGTTGAAGGGGATAATAATATTAGGGGTTGGGGCGGTAGTAGGGGGGTGTGTTTTAGCTTGAGTAGCATTTCCAGAACCTTATATGATTTGTTTGAGGTTTCCTTTGAAAATTTTAGCTTTACTAGTGAGAGGGCTAGGGGGTCTTTTAGGTTATGTAGTTAATATGGCCGGGTCAAGAGCTAGGTTAAAGTCTATTAGGTTTTATTCCTATGTTGTGTTTATAGGATCTATATGGTTTATACCAATTTTGTCAACTTTTAGGGTGTCCCGCTGAAGATTAAGGAGTGGGGAGTCTTTTTTCAAGATTGGGGATAAAGGCTGGTCAGAATATTTTGGGGGTGAGGGAGGATTTGGTGGGATAATAAAAGGTTCTGTTTATTTGCAATTAAGACAGGAGAATATGATTATAATTTATATAAAAGGATTCTTTATTTGAATTATTGTTATGTTTTTTATTTTTATCTAAATTTACTTACATATTTTAAATTAGAATTTTGCATTGAAGCTGCAAAGGTGGTTGTTAGCCTGTAGGTGATATTTTTAGAAGAAAAAATCTCCAGCTTTACATTGAAAATGTAATATGTTTTATACACTATAAAAAAGAGAAGTGAACGGAATTTAACCGCTCGGGAAATAAGTTAGAAGCTTTTTCGCTGGCCTAATTCTCTTTGACAGGAAAGAAAATTCAATTTTATCATTAACAGTAATATGCCTCTGGTTTTGGCTTCTGTCAAAATAAATTAGAGGTTTGGGAACCAAAATTTAGGTCGAAACTAAACGCAATCTTTCGCTTTCTAATTTGAAAAAGGTTTATAAACACTTTATGAATGCAACTCATATGTCATTATTGACTACATTTCCAGTTGGATCACTCTAAGGCACCTTTATATCATTCATAATAGAGGCCTAAGAGGAGGATTAAGAGAAAAAATAATCCTGTAGATCTTCAAGAGAAAATATCTGTGAAGGGGGAGATTTGGGCTAAGGGGAGAATTAATGTAATTTCTACATCAAAAATTAGGAAAATTACAGCAATGAGGAAAAACCGTAACCTAAAAGGTAGTCGAGCTGAAGTTTTGGGGTCAAACCCGCATTCAAATGGGGATATTTTTTCTCGGTCTATAATAGTTTTTTTCGATAGAATTGAGGATAAATCGCTCCTGATGAAAGTAAAATAGTTGTATTAAGTAGGGGAACTTGGAAAGGATTGAAAGGTTGGATACCTTCAGGTGGTCAAAACATTCCAATTTCAATTGTAGGTGCAAGACTTCTATGAAAGAAAGCCCAAAAAAATGAGAAGAAAAATAGTACTTCAGAGACGATAAATAAAATTATTCCTCACCGAAGGCCTTTTATGACGGTTTGAGTATGAAGACCCTGATATGTTCCCTCTCGAGTTACATCTCGTCATCATTGAATTATGGTTAAAATAATAGGAATAAATCTAAAAAAGAGGAGATCTGGATTAAATTGATGGAATCATTTGATGAGACCCGATGTCAAAAGCATAGCTCTGATTGATCCGGTCAAGGGCCAAGGTCTTATGTCAACTAAGTGAAAGGCATGGTGTCTGTGTGATGACATTAATTTACTTCACTGGCATAAAGAGTTCTGAGAACTGCAAATACATAGGATTGAATGATTGCAACAGCAGACTCTAATATAAGGAGAAGAATTTGGGCTAAAATAAGAAAAATTAATAATTTAGGGGATAGAGAGGATCCCATCCTTCCAAGTAAGGTAAGGAGGAGATGACCTGCAATTATATTTGCTGCAAGACGGATTGCCAATGTGCCTGGTCGAATAATATTCCTAATTGTTTCGATGAGAAATATAAAAGGTATAAGCACATTTGGGGTCCCTTGGGGTACTAAGTGGGCAAACATGTGCTGAGTGTGGTTTAATCATCCAAACAAAACAAAGGTTAATCATAAAGGTAGGGCCAAGGTTAGAGTTATTGCTAGATGTCTGAATCTGGTAAAGATATAAGGAAGGAGGCCTAGAGAGTTATTAAAAAGAATGAAGCTAAATAATGAAACAAATAAAAATAATAAACCTGGATTAGAGGGCCCTAAAATTGTCTTAAATTCATTGTGAAGGGCGGATACAATTTTAAATCACAAATAAAGTCATCAGGATGGCGAAGTTCAGAAAAGAATTGGAACGAATAGGAATCCTAAGAATGTTGATATTCAGTTTAGATTAAGTGAAAGAATACTTAAGGACTGTTCAAAAATGGAAAATAATCTTGCTATCATTTTCAGGATTTTTCTAGAATTGTTGATTTATGGGTGAAAGTTTCTGTTTTAATTGGAAGTTTGTAGAAGAAATTAACGACAAAGAATAAAATATACCCAAGAGTGAATATTAGAAAGCGATTAAATCAAAGTATAGGCCCTATTTGAGGCATTCAAAAATACTAATGTTATTTTTTAACTAATTTTAGTCTCTAGAAGTAGGAGAACTACTTTTTAGGTTTAAAAGACCTAAACTTTTATAAGTTATCTGGAGAGAAAATTAATTATGAATTTCTAGAAATTCAATTCAAGAAAGAGTCTATGGTATGGTTTGTTTGCAATCGTGTTATTACGATTTCGTGAGTCACTGTGAATTTTAGCTAAAAAATAAGTTATGACAGAAACCCATTCCAGACGTTCTAAATCGTCGAAATATGCTTTAAAGCATCATTTTAGGACATTTTTCAAAGTTTTTTAATGTTTCACGTATTTTTTTAAAATATGTGAAATATTCAAAATTAATATTAATTTATATGGATTTTCATTGGGAATTTTGAAAAATTTAAAAAACATAAGAAAATGTTGAAAAATCATCGAAAATCATATTTTTTGGCATATTTCGACGATTCAAAGATTTTTCAAAGATTTTTAAAAAAGCTTCAATTTTTTTAGTTAAAATATGTATTTACGAAGTGGTTCACGAAAGTAGCATAATTTTGCTTACTTTTAGGATAAAATTGAATTGCAGCATTAATTCTGATTACAAAGCGTTAAAATCTATGAATTATAGATTAAAAATAATGTGCAATGTCGTAAAAGCATTCAAAACGCTCTAAATCGTCGAAATATGCAATAAAATATAATTTTAGCGTAATTTTCCAATTTTTTTTAATGTTTCAAGTGTTTTTGACAAAGTATATGAAATATTCAAAATTAATATTGATTTTTATCGATTTTTATTAGGATTTAAAAGAAAAATTATAATAGCACATGTTAAAGATGAAAAGTCACTGAAAGTCATATATTTTGGCACATTTTGACGTTTTTTGAAGCATTTCTTGAAAATCTTCAATATTTTAACACAGATCAAAAAACATTAAAATCGCCTAAACCATCGAAATATGCAACAAAATATCATTTTCGCACATTTTTCTAACGTTTTTAATGATTCAGGTAAATTTAAAAAATATATGAAACATCCAAAATTAATACTGATTTTTACGTTTTTCATTGGGATTTTTTTTTAAATGTGCAAAATATATGTTAATGTTGAAAAATCATCGAAAAATCACATTTTTCCATAAATTTGTATGATTCAATTCTTTTTGAAGCATTTCTAATAAAATTTCATTTTTTAGAGCTAAAATATGTTTATACAGAGTACTTCACAAAAATAGAATAGTTTCGCTGACTTTTATCATAAAATTGCATCGCAGCAGATATTCTGATTTAAAAGGTTAAAAAAAACTGAATTTTAGCTAAACAATAAGTTTTGTCTGAAAACCATTCCAGACTTTCTAAATCGTCGAAATATGCAATAAGACATCATTTTAGCACATTTTCCTGAGTTTTTCAATGTTTCAAGTATTTTTTTGAAAATATGTTAAATATTCAAAATTAATATTAATTTATATGGATTTTTACAGGGAATTTTGAAAAATTTAAAACATATATGAAAATGTTGAAAAATCTTCGAAAATGAAATTTTTTACATATTTCGACGATTCAAAGATTTTTCAAAGATTTTTAGAAAAACTAAATACTTCCCATAAATACCATAATTTTGCTTAATTTTAGCATAAAATTAAATTGCAGCAGTAATTCTGATTTAAAACCTTGAAAATCTGTAAATTTAAATAAAAAATGTGCTTCGGCAAAAAATTATTCAAAACGCTCTAAATCGTCGAAATATGCAAAAAAATATAATTTCATCGCCTTTGTTTAATTTTTTGTAATATTTCAAATTTTTTTTTTTAAATATATGTAATACTCAATAATAATGCTGATTTTTAACGATTTTTATTTGGATTTTTTAAAAGTGAGTTAAATATATTCCAACGTTGAAAAATTATCGATTCAATCATACAAAGCTTTTTCAAAGAATTCTTTTTGAAAAACTTCAATTGATTTACTTAATTTTTTTTTTTGAGAGAGAACTTTAAAAAATCGGATAAATTTGCTTTTAGCATAAAATTCAGTTCCAACAGTAATTCTGATTTAAAAGTGTGAAAAGCTATGAATTTTATCTAAAAAATGAGGTTCGTCATAAAACACTGAAAACGCCCTAAAATCATATATTTTGGCATATTTTGACGTTTTTTGAAGCATTTCTTAAAAATCTTCAATATTTTAACACACGTCAAAAAACATTAAAATCGCCCAAACCATCGAAATATGCAACCAAAATATTATTTTAGCACATTTTTCTAACGTTTTTAATGATTCAGGTAAATTTAAAATATATATGAAACATCCAAAATTAATACTGATTTTTACGATTTTCATTGGGATTTTTTTTAAAATGTGCAAAATATTTGTTAATGTTGAAGAATCATCGAAAAATCACATTTTTCCGTAAATTTGTATGATTCAATTCTTTTTGAAGCATTTCTAATAAAACTTCATTTTTTAGAGCTAAAATATGTTTATACAGAGTACTTCACAAAAATAGCATAGTTTCACTTTTATCATAAAATTACATCGCAGCGGAAATTCTGATTTAAAAGGTTAAAAAACTCTGCATTTGTGGTCACATTGGTGAGTGTGCTAACCTTCCTATAGTGTAGAAATATATCTAGTTGGACGAATCTTATTGTGGCTACCTGGTCTGGTGGTTAACGCGACGGGCTGGAGTTTTGAGACTCTCTGACCGCGGGTTCAATCCCGGCCGGGGTATGGTTTGTTTGCAATCGTGTCATTACGATTTCGTGAGTCACTGTGAATTTTAGCTAAAAAATAAGTTTTGACAGAAACCCATTCCAGACGTTCTAAATCGTCGAAATATGCATTAAAGCTTCATTTTAGGACATTTTCCTGAGTTTTTTAATGTTTCACGTATTTTTTGAAAATATGTGAAATATTCGAAATTAATATTAATTTACAAGGATTTTCATTGGGAATTTTGAAAAATTTAAAACATATATGAAAATGTTGAAAAATCATCGAAAATCATATTTTTTGGCATATTTCGGTGATTCAAAGATTTTTCAAAGATTTTTAGAAAAGCTTCAATTTTTTGAGTAAAAATATGTATTTACGAAGTGGTTCGCAAAAGTGGTATAATTTTGCTTACTTTTAGCATAAAATTCAATTTCAGCATTAATTCTGATTAAAAAGCGTTAAAATCTATGAATTATAGATAAAAATAACGTGCTACATCGAAAAAGCATTTAAAACGCCCTAAGTCGTCGAAATATGCAATAAAATGTAATTATATCATTTTCCATTTTTTTTAATGTTTAAAGTGTTTTTAACAAAGTATATGAAATATTCAAAATTGTTATTGATTTTTATCGATTTTTATTAGGATTTAAAAAAAAATGAGAATAGCATATGGTCTGAAGTTGAAAAATCACTGAAAATCATATATTTTGGCACATTTTGACGTTTTTTGAAGCATTTCTTAAAAATCTTCAATATTTTAACACACGTCAAAAAACATTAAAATCGCCCAAACCATCGAAATATGCAACAAAATATCATTTTAGCACATTTTTCTAATGTTTTATATGATTCAAGAATATTTAAAAAAATATATGAAATATCCAAAATTAATACTGATTTTTTTGATTTTCATTTGGATTTTTTTCAAAATGTGCAAAATATATGTTAATGTTGAAAAATCATCGAAAAATCACATTTTTCCTCAAATTTGAACGATTCAAGGCTTTTCAAAGCATTTCTTGTAAACCTCCATTTTTATAGCTAAAATATGTGTATACAAAGTTCTTCACAAAAATAGCATAATTTCGCTGACTTTTATCATAAAATTCTATTGCAGCAGAAATTCTGATTTAAAAGGTTGAAAAACTGTGCATTTGTGGTCACATTGGTGAGTGTGCTAACCTTCCTATGGTGTAGAAATATACCTAGTTGGATGAATCTTATTGTGGCTACCTGGTCTAGTGGCTAACGCGACGGGCTGGAGTTATGAGACTCTCTGACTGCGGGTTCAATCCCGGCCGGGGTATGGTTTGTTTGCAACCGTGTCATTATGATTTCGTGAGTCACTGTGAATTTTATATAAAAAACAAGTTTTGACAGAAACCCATTCCAGACGTTCTAAATCGTCGAAATATGCATTAAAGCATCATTTTAGGATATTTTTCTGAGTTTTTTAATGTTTCATGCATTTTTTGAAAATATGTGAAATATTCAAAATTAATATTAATTTATATGGATTTTCATTGGGAATTTTGAAAAATTTAAAACACATACGAAAATGTTGAAATATCATCGAAAATCATATTTTTTGGCATATTTCGACGATTCAAAGATTTTTCAAAGATTTTTAAAAAAGCTTCCATTTTTTGAGTTAAAATATGTATTTACGAAGTGGTTCACGAAAGTGGCATAATTTTGCTTACTTTTAGGATAAAATTGAATTGCAGCATTAATTCTGATTACAAAGTGTTAAAATCTATGAATTATAGATTAAAAATAATGTGCAATGTCGTAAAAGCATTCAAAACGCTCTAAATCGTCGAAATATGCAATAAAATATAATTTTAGCGTAATTTTCCAATTTTTTTTAATGTTTCAAGTGTTTTTGACAAAGTATATGAAATATTCAAAATTAATATTGATTTTTATCGATTTTTATTAGGATTTAAAAAAAAAATTAGAATAGCATTGGATGAAGTTGAAAAATAACTTAAAATCATATATTTTGGCACATTTTGACGTTTTTTGAAGCACTTCTTGAAAATCTTCAATATTTTAACACATGTCAAAAAACATTGAAAACGCCCAAACCATCGAAATATGCAACAAAATATCATTTTAGCACATTTTTCTAACGTTTTTAATGATTCAAGTATATTTAAAAAAATATATGAAACATCCAAAATTAATACTGATTTTTACGATTTTCATTGAGATTTTTTTTAAAAATGTGCAAAATATATGGTAATGTTGAAAAATCATCGAAAAATCACATTTTTCCGCAAATTTGAACGATACAAGGCTTTTTGAAGCATTTCTAGTAAAACTTCATTTTTTAGAGCTAAAATATGTATATACAAATTACTTCACAAAAATAGCATAGTTTTGCTGACTTTTATCATAAAATTCTGTTGCAGCAGAAATTCTTATTTAAAAAGTTAAAAAAACTGTGAATTTTAGCTAAAAAATAAGTTTTGTCTGAAAACCACTCCAGACGTTCTAAATCGTCGAAATATGCAATAAAACATCATCTTAGCACATTTTCCTGAGTTTTTCAATGTTTCAAATATTTTTTGAAAATATGTGAAATATTCAAAATTAATATTAATTTATATGGATTTTTACAGGGAATTTTGAAAAATTTAAAACATATATGAAAATGTTGAAAAATCATCGAAAATAAAAATTTTTGCATATTTCGACGATTCAAAGATTTTTCAAAGATTTTTTGAAAAACTGAGTACTTCCCAAAAATACCATAATTTTGCTTAATTTTAGCATAAAATTCAATTGAAGCAGTAATTCTGATTTAAAACCTTGAAAATCTATGAATTTAAATAAAAAATGCTTCACCAAAAAAGCATTCGAAACGCTCTAAATCGTCGAAATATGCAGAAAAATATAATTTCAGCCCCTTTGTTTATTTTTTTTGTAATATTTCAAGATTTTTTTTTTAAATATATGTAATACTCAATATTAATGCTCATTTTTTACGATTTTTATTTGGATTTTTTAAAAGTGAGTTAAATATATACAAAAGTTTAAAAATTATCGATTCAATCATACAAGGCTTTTTCAAAGAATTCTTTTTGAAAAACTTCAATTGATTTAGTTAATTTTTTTTTTTTGAGAGAGAACTTCAAAAAATCTGATTAATTTGCTTTTAGCATAAAATTCAATTCCAACAGTAATTCTGATTTAAAAGTGTGAGAAGTTATGAAATTTTTCTAAAAAAATGTTTTTCGTCATAAAACATTGAAAACGCCCTAAACCGTCAAAATATGCAACAAAATATCATTTTAGCACATTTCTCCAATGTTTTTAATGATTCAAATATTTTTAAAAAATGTGTGAAACATTCAAAATTAATATTGATTTTTATGGTTTTTATTGGGATTTTTTAAAAATGTGCAAAACATATGATAATGTTGAAAAATCTTTGAAAATCATATTTTTCTGCATATTTCAACGATTCAAATCTTTTTGAACCATATCTTGATAAATTTCAATTTTTTGAATTAAAATATGTATTTACGAAGTGGTTCACAAAAGTGGCATAATTTTGCTTACTTTTAGGATAAAATTGAATTGCAGCGTTAATTCTAATTATAAAGCATTAAAATCTATGAATTATAGATAAAAATAAAGTGCTACGTCGAAAAAGCATTCAAAACGCTGTAAATCGTCGAAATATGCAATAAAATATCATTTTAGTGTAATTTTCCAATATTTTTAATGTTTCAAGTGTTTTTGACAAAGTATATGAAATATTCAAAATCAATATCGATTTTTACCGATTTTTATTAGGATTTAAAAGAAAAATTAGAATAGTATATGTTAAAGTTGAAAAATCACTGAAAATCATATATTTTGGCACATTTTGACGTTTTTTGAAGCATTACTTGAAAATCTTCAATATTTTAACACACGTCAAACAACATTAAAATCGCCCAAACCATCGAAATATGCAACAAAATATCCTTTTAGCACATTTTTCTAACGTTTTTAATGATTCAGGTAAATTTAAAAAATATATGAAACATCCAAAATTAATACTGATTTTTACGATTTTCATTGGGATTTTTTAAAAATGTGCAAAATATATGTTAATGTTGAAGAATCATCGAAAAATCACATTTTTCCGTAAATTTGTATAATTCAATTCTTTTTGAAGCATTTCTAATAAAACTTCATTTTTTAGAGCTAAAATATGTTTATACAGAGTACTTCACAAAAATAGCATAGTTTCACTTTTATCATAAAATTACATCGCAGCGGAAATTCTGATTTAAAAGGTTAAAAAACTCTGCATTTGTGGTCACATTGGTGAGTGTGCTAACCTTCCTATGGTGTAGAAATATACCTAGTTGGACGAATCTTATTGTGGCTAGCTGGTCTGGTGGTTAACGCGACAGGCTAGAGTTTTGAGACTCTCTGACCGCGGGTTCAATCCCGGCCGTGGTATGGTTTGTTTGCAATCGTGTCATTACGATTTCGTGAGTCACTGTGAATTTTAGCTAAAAAATAAGTTTTGACAGAAACCCATTCCAGACGTTCTAAATCGTCGAAATATGCATTAAAGCTTCATTTTAGGACATTTTCCTGAGTTTTTTAATGTTTCACGTATTTTTTGAAAATATGTGAAATACTCAAAATTAATATTAATTTACATGGATTTTCATTGGGAATTTTGAAAAATTTAAAACATATATGAAAATGTTGAAAAATCATCGAAAATCATATTTTTTGGCACATTTCGGTGATTCAAAGATTTTTCAAAGATTTTTAGAAAAGCTTCAATTTTTTGAGTTAGAATATGTATTTACGAAGTGGTTCACGAAAGTGGCATAATTTTGCTTACTTTTAGCATAAAATTGAATTGCAGCATTAATTCTGATTATAAAGCGTTAAAATCTATGAATTATAGATTAAAAATAATGTGCAATGTCGTAAAAGCATTCAGAACGCTCTAAATCGTCGAAATATGCAATAAAATATAATTTTAGCCTAATTTTCCAATTTTTTTTAATGTTTCAAGTGTTTTTGACAAAGTATATGAAATATTCAAAATTAATATTGATTTTTATCGATTTTTATTAGGATTTAAAAGAAAAATTAGAATAGCATATGTTAAAGTTGAAAAATCACTGAAAATCATATATTTTGGCACATTTTGACGTTTTTTGAAGCATTTCTTGAAAATCTTCAATATTTTAACACTCGTCAAAAAACATTAAAATCGCCTAAACCATCGAAATATGCAACAAAATATCATTTTAGCACATTTTTTTAACGTTTTTAATGATTCAGGTAAATTTAAAAAATATATGAAACATCCAAAATTAATACTGATTTTTACGATTTTCATTGGGATTTTTTTTAAAATGTGCAAAATATATGTTAAAGTTGAAGAATCATCAAAAAATCACATTTTTCCATAAATTTGTATGATTCAATTCTTTTTGAAGCATTTCTAATAAAACTTCATTTTTTAGAGCTAAAATATGTTATACAGAGTACTTCACAAAAATAGCATAGTTTCGCTGACTTTTATCATAAAATTGCATCGCAGCAGAAATTCTGATTTAAAAGGTTAAAAAAAACTTTGAATTTTAGCTAAAAAATAAGTTTTGTCTGAAAACCATTCCAGACTTTATAAATCGTCGAAATATGCAATAAGACATCATTTTAGCACATTTTCCTGAGTTTTTCAATGTTTCAAGTATTTTTTTGAAAATATGTTAAATATTCAAAATTAATATTAATTTATATGGATTTTTACAGGGAATTTTGAAAAATTTAAAACATATACGAAAATGTTGAAAAATCTTCGAAAATGAAATTTTTTACATATTTCGACGATTCAAAGATTTTTCAAAGATTTTTAAATAATGTGCAATGTCGTAAAAGCATTCAGAACGCTCTAAATCGTCGAAATATGCAATAAAATATAATTTTAGCCTAATTTTCCAATTTTTTTAATGTTTCAAGTGTTTTTGACAAAGTATATGAAATATTCAAAATTAATATTGATTTTTATCGATTTTTATTAGGATTTAAAAAAAAATTAGAATAGCATTGGTTGAAGTTGACAAATTACTGAAAATCATATATTTTGGCACATTTTGAAGTTTTTTGAAGCATTTCTTGAAAATCTTCAATATTTTAACACATGTCAAAAAACATTGAAAGTGCCCAAACCATCGAAATATGCAACAAAATATAATTTTAGCACATTTTTCTAACGTTTTTAATGATTCAAGTATATTTAAAAAATATATGAAACATCCAAAATTCATACTGATTTTTATGATTTTCATTGAAATTTTTTTTAAAAATGTGCAAAATATATGGTAATGTTGAAAAATCATCGACAAATCACATTTTACTCTTCGACTGGCTTCTGCACTGGTAAGACGTACCTGCTCCTGCTCCTGGTTGGGAGGATCAGACCTCGACACTCAGCAATTGGAACAGGCAAGAGAAGAGGAATTCTTCATCCCGCTCCAGGACTTGGTGCGTAGCTGGCTGCCTGCCCCTGGGCAGACAGTTGGCCTCTGCACTCTTGTAGCTGGGTGAAGTCTTCCCTACTCTCTCCCTGCGATCCCCGTTGGGGAGGGGAACCTGTACCAGCGTCGTCTTCACCTTCATGCACGATGAGCTACGCAAATCGTGTCAAGATCAAGCCAACAAGTGGTACCGTTGATGATTCAACGAAGATTGCTCTTGCAACTGTTGTTCAAGGAACACTGCAAGTTAAATTCAACGCCATTTTGTCTCTGAAAGAAGCATTCATTGTTGTGTGCCACGATGATGCTGAAGCAGAGAAGCTACTCACTACAGATGCCACCACTACACTTACTGCTCAAGGGTTTACTGTTATGTCATCTCCTGCCCTCAAGGCCAGGAAATCAGTATTCCTCAAAAAACTGGACAAGATTCTGACGTCTCAATCACCTGCAGAACTCAAGACATCCATCGAGACGCAAAATACTTGGGCTACTGTTGACAGCATCACAAAAATCCCGAATGCATCGTCCATGCTCAAGGTCACCTTCACCGACGTTAACATGGCTGCCACTGCTCTGAACGAAGGTCTTGCTGTTTACTACTACTTCATCAGTCCAACTTACATCGAAGCAGAGAGATATCAGTACATCCAACACTGCTGGAACTGTTATTCTTACCATCACACCACTAAAACATGTCCAGTAAAAGACAAGAAGTTCTGCACTACATGTGGTAGTGAGGGACACACCTTCAGTTCCTGCACCATTGCTACTCCACCACAACCATCGTGTTTAAACTGTAAGAGCAACGACCACCATACACTGGCAGCAAAATGTCCTACACGTAAGGATATTGTGAAGAAAACACAAGAAGCAGCAAAGAAAAAACCTACTAGCAACACACCAACGTATGCAGCAATTGCAAAGATCCAAGCTAATACTACGAAATTACTTCAAGCTACTACTCAGCCAGCCTCCACCATCATCACTCCTCCAGCATGTGACGTAAGGAGTCGCTGCCTGACCTCGGTGGAGTGCGGTTGTGCACGGCACCCCTCTGCTGATATCAGTCATAGACCTTAGAACGCGATACGGAGGTTTTGGAGTGTTCAGAGTGGATCGCTCAGTGTTCAGAGTGACTCCTTCTCGCCGACCTGTGTTAGTTTACGCACGGTTCGCGCCTTCGTGCGTGGACCACGCATTCGTGGGAGCACGCACGAATGCTGGGATGTTCCCTGTGAGGTCCATGTTAGTTTACGCATGGTTTCTCACAGGAAATTTCGTGACTAAGTGCTTTTCTTTCAAGACATTCTGCAGTGAGTCTGGCGTGTTCTGTGTTAGTTTACGCACAGCCACGCCAGTCATACGTGTGCTACCGTGGCAACATAATTCGTGGGCGTTCGTGCGTGCTGCGCCGCGCCATCGCTACGCACGGGAACGTTCGTGACTAAGTGCTTTTCTTTCAAGACATTCTGCAGTGAGTTTTGTGTTAGTTTACGCACAATTGCGAATCTGTCGTGCATTCGTGTGATTCGTACGTGTGCTGTGGCGTGGCGCTGACCAGCCAGTGTGCTTCGTGCACTGGTACAGCTCGCCAGGTGCCTGGTGCTGTGTTAGTTTACGCATAGCACCTGATTGCCCTCGCCATTCGTGCAATTGTGAGTCATATGTGTGTGCTCAGTGCTCTGGGAAAATATCCATTTGTAACCTAGGTCTTCACAATACGATACCAGTGAGTGACGTGATACTCGCTTGTGAACCACTGTGAACCCAGCTGCGTTGTTAATAGGTCTTGGGAACTGTGGCACACAGCTACGAGCCTCGTTGGGGTGGCTGTACGGCCATGTCATCTCAGGAACCAAGAGGCAAACGGCCCATGTCATCATGCGACGACGACTGTCAGGGCGACGTGGAGGAAGTGGAAGGGCCAGCGAAGAAACCCAAGGACAACCTGCATTGCAGGGGCGATGCCACAGAAGCGCCTCAGCTGATCCCAGCTGCTTCCCCAGATGGCCAGGGGACGATGAGGACAGCCGAGGCCAACCCAAGCCCGGCCCAGCAGGTGGACACCCCCCAACATATGGGGACCATGGAAGTGACCCAGGACCCTCCTCCTCAGCAGATGGCACCAGGAACAACCAACCCAGACGAAGCCTCACAGGCAACAGAGGAGAACGAGATGGAACAGGGGCGCTCAAGACCTCAGAACCGTGCTGCAAGGCAACCAACTGTGGCCTTCAACAAGTTCATTATCCCTCACTACGACATGGTGAAGAACCTGGAGGCGACCATGCCTTCCATCAAGCTCAGCTGCGACATCACACTCAGGGGAGAGATCGTGGCGAAGCCGCGCGACGAGGACACATACGATCGACTGAAGGCAATGGCTGCAGAGAATCCGAGGATAAGGGAGCTCCTGGCTCAAGAAAAGATGCACAAGGGGGTTGTGCTCCACGTCCCTGTACCCATACCAGCAGAGCGATTCCTCGATGCAACCAACATTGTCAAGGCAGAGAGGCTGACCACCGGGACCAACAAGATTCCAACACGGAATATGTTGATCCACCACCGAGGGCCCCTACCATCCCACATCGCACTGGGGGTGTGGGGGCGGTTCAAGATTCGGCCATATGTAGAGGGCCCACTACAATGCTACAACTGCCAGGGTTTCAACCATATCGCGGCTACCTGCCAACATGTGAAGAAGTGTGGAGTCTGCAGCAAGCAGCACGACTCCAAGGATTGCATTGCATTGCTCAAGCAGCCCGCCCCCGAGACCCCACGCCCCGAACCCAAGTGCGCCAACTGCGGCAAGAAACACCACGCATGGAACCAGGGCTGTCCTGTCATGGTACAGCGGTGGCAACAGGTGCGACAGCGGATGGCCCCTGTGGCGACAGCCCAGCCCAACTCGGTAAACACCCAACAGCAACAGGTGGGGACATCGACCAATGCCCCCTCTCCACGCCCCAACCCATGGAACTATCATCACCGGCCAATCGCGGCAGCCAGTACAGGCCCCTCTGCGGCGGCCACACCCTACAGCAGAGAGTTCCCAGCACTGGGGGAGCAACAGAGGAGACCAGTTGCACCGCAAGGGGAACAACGGCATGGGCAAGTCTCGAAGCCTCAGCAGAAACGGAACAAAGGAACACAACAAGCCCGGCTCAGGGACGCTGCTCAAGGAGCTGCGGCTACTCAGCACCAGACAGGACACCAGCAAGGGACTTCCCGTCCGAGTCAGTCCCCACCCGAGTGCAGCAGGAAACAGGCCGCGGCACCCAGTCAGATGGCACAGAGAACCACGGAGACCTGCGCGACCTGCGGGTCAGCAGCAGCAACAATCGCGGGAGTGGGCCAACAACCTCAGGCCGCAGCCAAGGAAGCCCTGTCCCCCCAGAGGGAGGGCACCTCGCAGGTTCACATTGTCACCGTAATCAAGCTTGTGGTAGAGGTGCTATCCATGCTACTCCCATCAATGAAGGACAGGCAGGTCTGCAAGGAGCTCCTGACTACCGTGTACAGCATGGCTCTCCTGGAGAGGGTCGACTCAGCAGCCCTGAAAGATCACCTCACCCAGGTCTTCACGCCCGAGGAAATGGTAGAACACGCACGGATGTTCCGGAGGACCATGGCCGAACAGGAGGAGATGGAGTCCGACGGGTCGCCCGGCAGTCCCTAAAAATTCTCCAGTGGAACATCTGTGGTCTGAGGCAGAAACTCCACCTAGCTATCCAGGCGGCAGTCCGGGATGAGATAGATGTGTTTCTGTTCCAAGAAACCCTTGTCAAGCCCCCACCCGCCCCACAGCCACGCATCCCTGGGTTCTCTGCATACCTGCAGCGTGGTGGGCCCCCCGCCAGGGGCACCGCAATCTATGTGCGGAATTGCATCCCCCACTCGATCGTCACTGACCCTATCAACTGCGGTGAAGGGGTGGAGGTGCAAGCTGTCACGCTGCAACTGCCATCTGGACCACTGACTATTTACAATGTGTACCGGAGCGCACGGTTTACTCTCGACCTCTCGGAGGTTGCAGCTCTGTCCATATCTCGCCTCGAGGGCGTGCTCGTGGCGGGGGACATCAACGCCCATCATGAGCTTCTCCACTCTGTCTCCCATACCAATGAGACGGGCAGGCACTTGGCGGCTGTGCTCGATGATGTTCCTGACGTCGTCCTCCTCAACAATGGGGAGCCGACACACCACGGCGGCAACCGACTGGATGTCACTCTCCTCTCTCGGAGACTGCAGCCTGGAGTGAGGTGGGAACTCCACCCACTTCTCACCAGCGACCACTTCGCGATCGTCACCACGCTGGCGCTCACCCAGCACATCCCATACACACCGCCTCCACGGTGGAATTTCAAGAAGGCGGACTGGCAGTGCTTCCAGGATGTCATACAGCAATGGTGGGAGACGACCTCCCTCTCTGACAATCCTGATGCGGCTGCCCAGAACCTCCAAGCTGCCGTCACCCATGCGGCTGAGGTGGCCATCCCACTTACCAAGGCTGGAGGTACCATCAAGCGGGACTGGTGGTTCTACGACGAGACAGTCAAGGAGCAGAACCACCGTGTCAACTGTGCCCGCAGGCTCCACAGACGCAACCCTACTGCTGACACCCTTCGGCTACTGAGAGAGGTGGTGCGGCACGCTCGCCACATCTCCCACAGAGTCCGCCTGGCAAAGTGGTTCGAATGGTGTGCCTCCTTCGGCCATGCCACTACCCTGTCTGAGATCTGGGCGAAAATAGGTATAGCTACCGGAAAACGCAGAGGAACAGCGCGTGCTCACCATGACCCGGCTGGTGAAGCAGAGAGGCTGGTCGACCTCTTCACTTCCAGGGCAGCAACAGCACGCCTGCCACAAGATGTGCAGAACCTCCAGGCTGTCCTCCTCCCAGACAGGACTGCCAGGCTACAGGCTGCATGCTGCGAACACGACGACACCGATGTAGACTTCAGCGACCGGGAGCTGAAGGCAGCCCTCAGGACATCACACGACACCACCCCCGGCCAGGATGGCATCACCTACAGTATGATCGCAAGGGCGGGCCCCTCTGGACATGATGCACTCTTGGAGGTCATCAACTGCTCCTGGAGGGCTGGACAACTCCCCACTGCGTGGAAGGAGGCCATCGTCCTGCCCATCCCCAAGCCCAGGGACCCGGAAAGCATGAGGCCCATCTCTCTCACCAGCTGTCTGTCCAAGACGGCTGAGAGGATGATCCTTGAGCGACTACGGTGGAAGCTTGGCCCGGAACACCGTCACATATACGGCTTCACACGAGGAGTGGGCACAGCAGAGAGCATCACCACCCTCCTTGCAGGCATTGGGTCAAACAAGAGACCCAAAATTGTTGTCTTCCTGGACCTCGAGAAAGCCTTTGAGCTTGCCAGCGCACCAGCCATCCTTGACCTCCTAGCAGGCAGGGGCGTGAAGGGAAGGCTCCTTGCCTGGATCTCTTCATACCTGCAGGGCAGGTGTGCACGAGTGCGTTTCCAGGGACAAGTGTCCACCCTCAGGCCCCTTGAAAACGGCACCCCGCAGGGAGGGGTCCTCAGCCCCGCTCTCTTCAATGTCCTGATGCATGAGCTGGTGCAGCTGCCATTCTCTTTAGGCACCCAGCTGCTCAGCTACGCTGATGATCTTGCCCTCATCATCACCGAGAGATGTGGTTTGATGCATAGAGCCCAACGTGACCTTAACCTCCTCTCCACCGCCTGCCGTCGTCTCGGCCTCAAGGTCTCAGCAGAAAAATCCAAGGCCATGATCCTGCATGCCAATGTGCCGGAGGGGAGACTGCAGATGTCAGGAGTCAATCTCGACTGGGTCAGTAGCTACCTGTACCTGGGAGTGCACATCGACAATCGGCTCTCCTTTCGGAATCAGGCGGAGTACGTCAGAGAGCGGACCATGCAACGGGTCACCGCCATGCGGGCCCTCGCCAGCCCTAGGTCAGGGGCCAGCCGTGACATTCTCCGATTATTCTATGTGCAGGCGGTGCGCTCTCTCATCGACTATGGGGCACTTACCCTTGTCCATGCCCGCCCAACGCACCTTCGAAGACTCAACGTCGTCCAAAATACTGCAGCTCGGATCATGTTGGGGGCGCCGAGGTGGACGAACACTGTGCCCCTGAATCATGAGGCTCAATTGCAGCCGCTACGCGACAGAATCGCCCTTGTGGCAGCCAGGAGGGTGGCCAAGTACGTACAACTCCCCGGTGGAGAGGGACTGCTGCAACACCTCCTTGAACGGCAACAGGGAGACCTCAGGGAGTCTCCTGGCCGGCTGTGGGTGTGGTCAGCGGCTGATGTAGCAAGCAAACTCCTCCCCATGGCGCTTATAGTCGACAAGGGCTGTGACCGGCCTGTGGCGGGGTACTCTGTACTCCCGCCCTGGGCACCAGAAGCAGTTGTGATCCACATCCAAGACCTCCCAGTTGGCAAGCGTCACTGTCCACAACACGTGCTGCAGCAATGGGCTGCAGTGAGTATTGCAGCAGCAGAGCACCCTGGGTGCGCCGTATATTACACCGATGGCTCCCGGGATCCAGAGGCTGGCCGCACAGGTGCCGGGGTGCACCATGCCACTCTGACGGCTGGATGGCGTCTCCAAGATCACTGCACAATTCTCCAGGCAGAACTCCATGCCATCCAGAGGGCCCTGCAACACGCACTCCTGGATCATCGGCGACCCCCAGTCATTCATGTGGACTCCAGAGCGGCGATCCAGGCCGTCATGCACAGGGAGCCCAGGGACAACATCCGGCTAATTACTGCCATCAGGAAGGACCTGCAGACACTTAAGGAGCAGGGACAGCAAGCAACAATCAACTGGATACCGAGCCACATCGACCTCGCTGGGAATGATGCGGCAGATCGAGCGGCGAAGTCGGCAACCCTTGAGGCCCAGCCAGTGACCACCATTGCTATCAGCCGAAGGCAGGTGGATCTGTGGGCAGCTGATGCAGCCAGGCGCCCGCTACCAGGGCCAGGCACATCGCGGAGCCGGATCTGGTATGACAGGGCGACCCGTGGGGAGCCCCCGCCGAGAATGCGGAGGCTAGACAGGAAGTTGCAGGTTGGGGTCCACCGGCTGCGACTTGGCTACCCTACTGCCAGAAGACTCATTGACCGCGTGCGAGAGGAGCGCTGCTGCCATTGCAACCAGATGGTCCCAGGTCCACTAGTGCACTACCTCCTCGACTGTCCAGCGACGGTGTCACTCCGACGAAGGCACTTCCCAATGGCGCCTGGGGACCCGAACCGAGAAGACACCGCAGCCCGGCTGGTGTACCTCGCCACCCAAGACCTGGGAACTCTCATCCCCATCCTGGCTGCCCACCCACCACCTCGATGACGCCCCACATACAACTACGAGTCGCCACTACGCTCCATCTATCACCTCTCCTACTTTTCCTTCTTTCACTCCCCTACCTCCTCTCCCCCCCCCCCGCTTTAAAAAAAAAAAAAAAAAAAAAAAAAAAAAAAAAAAAAAAAAAAAAAAAAAAATCCAATGGAGCCTGTACCGCTTTCTAGGTAAAAGTCTGAATCACCTAGAACCAATGCCACACTACCAACATTTGACGGGGCTACAAGTGCCTGAAGACCCTTGACCTTGCGATGCCTGCCGACGAGAAAGAAAGAAGACACTCCCCACTTGGGGAGTCAGTGCAAGATAGAAGAAGAAGTTACCCTCCAACCGGAGGGCCCAAGAGAGAAGATAGAAGAATGAAGAAGACGATCGACACCCCCGCCCCGGGGGCCACCGCCGGGTCACCATCTGGAGAAGACCCGGGCCGGAAGTACCGGCAAATCTTTAATGAATGAATGAATGAACCAATTGATTTAGTTAATTTTTTTTTTTTTGAGAGAGAACTTCAAAAAATCTGATAAATTTGCTTTTAGCATAAAATTCAATTCCAACGGTAATTCTGATTTAAAAGTGTGAGAAGTTATGAATTTTACCAAAAAAAATGTGGTTCGTCATAAAACATTGAAAACGCCCTAAACCGTTGAAATATGCAACAAAATATAATTTTAGCACATTTCTCTAATGTTTTTAATGATTCAAATATTTTTAAAAAATGTATGAAACATTCAAAATTAATATTGATTTTTATGGTTTTTATTGGGATTTTTTAAAAATGTGCAAAACATATGATAATGTTGAAAAATCATTGAAAATCATATTTTTCTGCATATTTCAACGATTCAAATCTTTTTGAACCATATCTTGATAAATTTCAATTTTTTGAATTAAAATATGTATTTACGAAGTGGTTCACAAAAGTGGCATAATTTTGCTTACTTTTAGGATAAAATTGAATTGCAGCATTAATTCTGATTATAAAGCGTTAAAATCTATGAATTATAGATTAAAAATAATGTGCAATGTCGTAAAAGCATTCAGAACGCTCTAAATCGTCGAAATATGCAATAAAATATAATTTTAGCCTAATTTTCCAATTTTTTTTAATGTTTCAAGTGTTTTTGACAAAGTATATGAAATATTCAAAATTAATATTGATTTTTATCGATTTTTATTAGGATTTAAAAAAAAATTAGAATAGCATTGGTTGAAGTTGACAAATTACTGAAAATCATATATTTTGGCACATTTTGAAGTTTTTTGAAGCATTTCTTGAAAATCTTCAATATTTTAACACATGTCAAAAAACATTGAAAGCGCCCAAACCATCGAAATATGCAACAAAATATCATTTTAGCACATTTTTCTAATGTTTTTTATGATTCAAGTATATTTAAAAAAATATATGAAATATCCAAAATTAATACTGATTTTTCCGATAGAGGTAGCTATGTTTACAGGGAGTTGTATCTGAGGCACAAAAAGAAGAGTATTTATTATTTTTTAAGTAGGTAGGAAAGACTTTTTATGAATTTAGTTTAAAGATTTAAAGTGAATGTATTAGTATATGGGTTGTTTATTTTAAATAAATTTTGGAAAATTAATGAGATTTGTTGAAGGAGTGATAAGTATAAGGAATTCGGCAAAAGGGGTCTTCCGCCTGTTTATCAAAAACATGTCTGTATGAGAGTTATATAAAGTCTGGCCTGCCCATTGGGGACTAAAAGGCAGCGGTATTTTGACCGTGCGAAGGTAGCATAATCATTAGTCTTTTAATTGAAGGCTGGAATGAATGGTTGGACGAGAAGAAAGCTGTCTCTATCTCGGAGATTGAATTTAACTTTTAAGTGAAAAGGCTTAAATGAGTTAGAGGGACGATAAGACCCTATAAAGTTTATACATGAAGCTGGTTAAGAGTGATTTGGAGTGTTAAAGTTTATTATTAGCAGGGTGTTTAGTTGGGGCGACTGAGATATAAATTATATAACTGTTTTTTGTTTAAATCAGAGATACTTGTTCATATGATCCCTTTTTAGGATTAGAGAATAAATTACTTTAGGGATAACAGCGTAATTTTTTTTAAGAGTTCTTATCGACAAAAGAGTTTGCGACCTCGATGTTGAATTAAAAATTTCTTTGTGGTGTAGCAGTTACAGAAGAAGGTCTGTTCGACCTTTAAATTTTTACATGATTTGAGTTCAGACCGGCGAAAGCCAGGTTGGTTTCTATCTTCTAAGGAGTTCAAAGTTATTTTAGTACGAAAGGATTAAATAATTGAAATAGTTTTAATAAAAGTCAGAAAAAAAGTAAATACTTTTTCTTTAATCTCCAAAATTAATATTTTAAAGTAAACTATTTTCTGTTAGAATCTTGAAGGCCGCAGAGGTCTTGATGAGATATTAATAATATCAACAATAACAATTAAGGTAAGTAACAGATATAAAATTACTAGGGTAGTAAGAGGGAAAGAAGTGAGGGAGTAGATGGAGCTGGTTGATAGGGTGGTTAAATTTGTTTTATTCTCTAAAATTAAGAATAATCTAGAAAATTTTGATGGGAGAAGTAAGAGATCTAGAAAGATTAAGGCAAAGGATAGGGGTAGGGATAAGGTGATTAGTAGGCTAGATTTAAAATGAATTTTAAAGGCTTCGTTGGAAGCAAGAGAAGAGACATAAATGAACAAAATTAATATTCCTCCTAGAAAAATTAGAAATAAAATATATGAAAATCAGTAGGAAGGCCCGAATAGGCCTGAAAGAACACAGATAAGAATGGTTTGGGTAAGTAGGGCAAGTCCTATGGAAAGAGGGTGGGTTAGAGTCGGGAATAGGACAGCAATTCTTAGGGTAAGAGGAAGAGTGAAATATAAAATATTATAACTGATTTTGTATAAAGTTCTAAAAATGGGCTTTATCTTTGGTTTACAAGACCAAAATTTTTTGTTTAAACTACTAGAACCTTTCAATTTAAATAGTTTAGAGTAAAACATCGGGTTGTGGTACCGAAGATATAAGAAAGTTATTTTAAATCATGATGTGGGGTGCCTATAGTCATTTAGTGAGTTTAGTGTTTTTGTTATTTAGGGCATTGGGTTTTATTTTATTTAGTTTAGTGAGATTAAGCTCGAGGTCTTCTTATGTGATTGAATGAGAACTTTTTTCTTTAAATTCTTCTTCTGTTGTAGTGACTTTGATTTATGATTGAGTAAGGTTTTTATTTTTAGGGGTAGTTTTATTTATCTCCTCTATGGTAATATACTATAGAGGGGATTATATGAGTGGGGATAAAAGGTACAGGCGATTTATATATTTAGTTTTTGGTTTTGTTTTATCTATAGGAGCTTTGATTATTAGCCCAAATTTAATTAGAATCCTTTTAGGTTGGGACGGGTTAGGGTTAATTTCTTATGTATTGGTAATTTATTACCAAAACGAGAAATCAGCAAATGCAGGTATATTGACAGTTTTGTCAAATCGGATTGGAGACGTTGGGATTTTGTTGAGTATTTCTTTACTTTTTATGCTAGGGGGTTGAAATTTTATTTTTTATGAAAGGTATTTGAGTGGGAATTTTTTATTATTGAAAATTTTAGTGTGCGTTGCTGCTATAACTAAGAGAGCTCAAATTCCGTTCTCGGCTTGACTTCCTGCAGCTATAGCTGCTCCTACTCCAGTTTCAGCTTTAGTTCATTCTTCAACACTAGTGACAGCTGGCGTTTATATTTTGATTCGCTTTAGTGGGGCTTTAAGAGGTTCATGTGTACAAAGAGTTTTGTTGATTGTTTCTTGCTTAACTATATTTATAGCGGGCTTGGGGGCTAATTTTGAGTTTGATTTGAAAAAAATTATTGCTTTATCAACTTTGAGACAATTGGGCGTGATAATGAGTATTTTATCTTTAGGGTTTGCTGATTTAGCTTTTTTTCATTTATTAACTCATGCTTTATTTAAGGCTTTACTGTTTATGTGTGCGGGGATGGTAATTCATAGAGTTAAAGAGTATCAAGATATTCGCAATATGGGTAGATTAGTGATATGTATGCCTTTGACTAGGGTTTGCATGAATTTAGCTAACCTGGCTCTATGTGGGATGCCCTTCTTGGCTGGATTTTACTCTAAAGATTTAATTTTAGAAGTTGCATTTATAAGGGAAGTTAATATTTTTAGATTTTTTTTATATGTCTTGAGTACTGGTTTAACAGTATGTTATACATTTCGATTAATTTACTATAGAATAAGGAGTTTTTCTAATATAAGGTCTGTAACACTTGTCAGGGAAAACCATAGAAAAATGTTAAGAGGAATAATGACATTAAGGGTTGGGGCGGTAACAAGGGGGTGTGTATTAGCTTGAGTAGTGTTCCCAGAGTCCTATATGATTTGTTTGAGGGTTCCTTTAAAAATTTTAGCTTTATTAGTGAGAGGGTTAGGGGCTCTTTTAGGGTATGTTGTTAACATGGTAGGGTCAAGGACTGGGTTAAAGACTGTCAAGTTTTATTCCTATGTTATGTTTGTAGGGTCTATGTGGTTTATACCGATTTTGTCGACTTTTAGGGCACCCCGTTGAAGACTAGGGAGTGCGGAGTCTTTTTTTAAGATTGGAGATAAAGGTTGGTCAGAATATTTTGGGGGTGAGGGAGGATTCGACGGGATGATAAAAGGTTCTGTTTACTTGCAGTTAAGACAAGAGAATATGATTATAATTTATATAAAAGGATTTTTTATTTGAATTATTGTTGTGTTTTTTATTTTTATTTAATTAACTTATATATTTTAAATTAGAATTTTGCATTGAAGCTGCAAAGGTGGCTATTAGCCTGTAGGTGATATTTTTAGAAGGAAAATCTTCAGTTTTACATTGAAAATGTAATGTGTTTTTTACACTATAAAAAAGAGAAGCGAACGGAATTTAACCGCTCGGGAAATAAGTTAGAAGCTTTTTCACTGGCCTAGTTCTCTTTGACAGGAAAAAATTCAATTTTATCATTAACAGTAATATGCCTCTGGTTTTGGCTTCTGTCAAAATAAACTAGAGGTTTGGAACCAAAATTTAGGTCGAAACTAAACGCAATCTTTCGCTTTCTAATTTGAAAAAGGTTTATAAACACTTTATGAATGCAACTCATATGTCATTATTGACTACATTTCCAGTTAGATCATTCTAAGGCACCTTTATATCATTCATAGTAGAGGCCTATGAGAAGGATTAGAAGAAAAAATAGCCCTGTAAATCTTCAGGAGAAAATATCTGTAAAGGGAGAGATATGGGCTAGAGGAAGAATTAATGTAATTTCTACGTCAAAAATTAGGAAAATTACAGCAATGAGGAAAAATCGAAGCCTAAAAGGTAGCCAAGCTGAAGTCTTAGGATCAAATCCGCACTCAAATGGGGATATTTTTTCTCGGTCTATAATGGTTTTTTCGATAGAATTGAGGACAGGGTTATAATCAAAGTTGTAACCGCAAGAGTGAGAAGAACGATCAGGTTGATAGTTAGAATTAATTTTTCTAAACAATTAGACTTTCTAGTTGGAAGCTAGACGTACCATTAATACTAAAAAATTATCTTCCTCATCAGTAAATAAAAACATAAAGGAATAATCAAACTACATCAACGAAATGCCAGTACCAAGCTGCGGCTTCAAATCCAAAGTGGTGGTTGTTAGAGAAGTGACACTTGAAGAGGCGATAAAAACAGACTGTTAGAAATGAAGTCCCAATGATTACATGAAGACCGTGGAATCCAGTTGCTACGAAGAAGGTAGTCCCGTAGATTGAGTCTGCGATAGAGAAAGACGCTTCTAAATATTCATATGCTTGAAGGGAAGTGAAGTAAACTCCAAGGAGGATGGTCAATCCTAGACTTTGTATAGCTTCATAATGGTGTGAGTTAAGGATTGCGTGATGTGCTCAAGTTACTGTCGCTCCTGATGAAAGTAAAATAGTTGTATTAAGAAGGGGAACTTGGAAAGGATTGAAAGGTTGAATACCTTCGGGTGGTCAAAATATTCCAATTTCAATTGTAGGTGCAAGACTTCTGTGAAAGAACGCCCAAAAAAATGAGAAGAAAAATAGTACCTCAGAGATGATAAATAAAATTATTCCTCACCGGAGGCCCTTTATGACGGCTTGAGTATGAAGCCCCTGATACGTTCCCTCTCGAGTTACATCTCGCCATCATTGAATTATGGTTAAAAAAATAGGAATAAATCTAAAAAAGAGGAGGTCTGGATTAAATTGATGAAATCATTTGATGAGCCCTGATGTTAAAAGCATAGCTCTAATTGATCCGGTCAAGGGTCAAGGTCTTATGTCAACTAAATGAAAGGCATGGTGTCTATGTGATGACATTAATTTACTTCACTGGCATAAAGAGTTCTGAGAACTGCAAATACATAGGATTGAATGATTGCAACAGCAGACTCTAGTATAAGGAGAAGAATTTGGGCTAAAATGAGAAAAATTAATAATTTAGGGGATAAAGAGGGCCCTATCCTCCCAAGTAAAGTAAGGAGGAGGTGACCTGCAATTATGTTTGCTGCAAGTCGGATGGCCAATGTGCCTGGTCGAATAATATTCCTAATTGTTTCGATGAGAACTATAAAAGGTATAAGCGCATTTGGGGTCCCTTGGGGCACTAAGTGGGTAAACATGTGCTGGGTGTGGTTTAGTCACCCAAACAAAATAAAGGTCAGTCATAAAGGTAGAGCCAAGGTTAGAGTTATTGTTAGATGTCTGGATCTGGTAAAGATATAAGGAAGGAGACCTAGAGAGTTATTAAAAAGAATGAAGCTAAATAATGAAACAAATAAAAATGATAGACCTGGATTAGAGGGCCCTAAAATTGTCTTAAACTCATTGTGAAGGGTAGATACAATTTTAAATCACAAATAAAGTCATCGGGATGGTGAGGTTCAGAAGAGAATCGGAACAAATAGGAACCCTAAGAATGTTGATATTCAGTTTAGATTAAGTGAAAGAATACTTGAGGATGGTTCAAAAATGGAAAATAGTCTCGCTATCATTTTCAGGGTTTTTCTAGAATTGTTGATGTGCGGGTGAAGGTTTCTGTTTTAGTTGGAAGTTTATAGAAGAAATTAATGATAAAGAATAAAATATACCCAAGAGTGAATATCAGAAAGAGATTAAGTCAAAGTAAGGGCCCTATTTGAGGCATTCTAAAATATCATAAGTGCGATAATTTTAATCTGACAAACTAATGTTATTTTTTAACTAATTTTAGTCTCTAGAAGTAGGAGAACTACTTTTTTAGGTTTAAAAGACCTAAACTTTATAAGTTATCTGGAGAGAAAGTAATTATGAATTTCTAGAAATTCAATTCAAGAAAGAGTCTACCGAAATCCTTTCAATTAAAATTGGTATAAACCTATGGTTAGCTCCACAAATTTCGGAACACTGACCGTAGAATAGGCCCGGTCGATTTACAAGAAACCTAATTTGATTAAGTCGTCCTGGGATGGCGTCGGCTTTTACCCCTAAGGAAGGAATAGTTCAGGAATGGATTACATCTGCTGCTGAAATAATAAGACGAATTTGAGTATTTAAGGGAATAGGGATTCGGTTGTCAACATCTAAAAGTCGTAAATTTGAGTCGATACTATAGGGTGCCATGTAGGAATCAAATTCGACACCTAGAAAGTCCGAATATTCGTAAGATCAGTATCATTGATGCCCGATGGTTTTAATTGTGACTCTCGAGTTATTGGTTTCGTCCAGTAAGTAGAGTAACCGTAGTGAGGGCATAGCGATGAAGATTAAGATGATAGCAGGTAAAATAGTTCAGATAATTTCAATTTCTTGGTTTTCAAGTAAAAATCGGTTAATAAGTGAGTTTAGTGCTGAATTAATTAAAATATAACCTACTAATGTAGTGATGAGGATGAGAATAAATATTGTGTGATCGTGGAAATACGTTAATTGTTCTATAAGCGGAGAAGCACTGTCTTGGAGTCCTAAACATCCTCATGTTGGCATTTCTAAAAGAAGATAATTTCTTCCTGGTAGGAGCTTAAATCCTATACATCTATCTGTCATTTTAGATAGTTAGAAATTAGAGGAATTTCTGCATACCTGTGATCAGCAGGAGGGAAAGGATGCTGCCATTCAATGGATGAGGGTAGGAAGGACGGTGAAGTAATATTACGTTTTGATATTAAAGCTTCTCAAACAATAATTATGAACCAGAAAACAGCTACTAATGAAATAAGAGATCCGATTGATGAGACAATATTTCATGCTGCGTAAGCATCTGGGTAGTCTGAATATCGTCGTGGCATACCATTTAATCCTAGGAAGTGTTGAGGAAAGAAGGTTAAGTTTACTCCTAAAAATATAGTAAAGAAGTGAGGTTTTAATCATGAAGAATTCAGAGAAAATCCAGTGAATAGAGGGAATCAGTGAACAATACCCCCGAAAATTCCAAATACAGCTCCTATAGATAGAACGTAGTGGAAGTGGGCTACAACGTAATAGGTGTCATGAAGAATAATGTCGATTGAGGAGTTTGCTAAGATAACTCCTGTTAAGCCACCTACTGTGAATAAGAAAATAAAACCTAAGGTTCACAGGAGCGAAGGAGTGTATGAGAATTGAGAGCCTTGAAGAGTTCTTAATCATCTGAAGATCTTAATTCCTGTGGGAATAGCAATAATTATGGTTGCTGATGTAAAGTATGCTCGGGTGTCTACATCTATGCCTACAGTGAATATATGGTGAGCTCACACGAGGAATCCTAGAATTCCAATTGCTGTTATGGCATAGATTATTCCTAGTGTGCCGAATGCTTCTTTTTTGCCTGATTCTTGTGTGACGATGTGTGAGACTATGCCGAAAGCTGGTAGAATCAAGATGTAGACTTCAGGGTGCCCAAAAAATCAGAATAAGTGTTGGTAGAGAATAGGGTCCCCTCCGCCAGCAGGGTCAAAGAAAGTAGTGTTTAAATTTCGATCTGTAAGAAGTATAGTAATTGCTCCTGCTAGAACGGGGAGGGATAGAAGCAGAAGTACTGCGGTAATGAAGACGGACCATACGAATAAAGGTATTCGGTCTATGGATATTCCTCTGGTTCGTATATTGATTGCTGTAGTTATAAAATTTACAGCCCCGAGAATTGAGGAAACTCCAGCCAAATGGAGGGAGAAGATGCCAAGGTCGACTGATGCTCCTGCATGGGCGATTGATGCTGCTAGAGGAGGGTAAACTGTTCATCCTGTCCCAACACCTCTTTCTACTATTCCTCTTGTAAGGAGAAGAGTGAGAGAAAATGGTAAAAGTCAGAATCTTATATTATTTATTCGAGGGAAGGCTATATCAGGGGCTCCAAGTATAAGGGGGACTAATCAATTTCCAAAACCCCCAATTATGATTGGTATAACTATGAAGAAAATCATTACGAAGGCGTGGGCTGTAACAATTACATTATAAATTTGATCGTCTCCGATTAATCTTCCTGGTTGACCAAGTTCGGCTCGAATAATTAGTCTTAGGGAAGTGCCTACTATACCGGATCAGGCTCCGAACACAAAGTATAGAGTACCAATGTCTTTATGATTTGTTGAGAAAAATCATCGTTGCGTTAGGCTTTATAGTGGAAAAAAGACGTCAAATTGCAAATTTGAAGATGTATAATTACTAAAGCTTAAGAGAGAATCTTGTAGTATAAGTAGTAAAGCTACATTAGCAGTTCTATCAAAACTGTCCTTTTATCAGGCATTATACTTATTAGGGAGGTTAAGGTTACAGGGGGGCTAGCTGTAGATTTATGTTATTTAGGGTGTTCTTAGAAGATTGAATCTTAGACTAGAAGAAGGTGCCTACTTGAATAGGTTGAGGTAAGCTTAAAGTTTGATTCTTGCTTAAACTTTTATTTTATAATTAAGGTATATGTGTATCTTGGTGAGAAAGGGGTAAATAAAATAGAGATAATTTATAATACAGTCATAGTTTTGTTATTCGCAGTATGGAAGATTAAATATTGGATTAGGGTCCGATTTAGTAAATTATAAAAAGTTTGATGAAATTTTGTGCCAGCAATCGCGGTTAGACTTAAAAGCTTAGTAAAAGTATTTTAGTTTAGGTTATTTTTACGTTTAAAGGTAAATTGAAATTTATAGTAATAAAAGGTGAAATTGGTTTATTAGGAATAAATGGAAGTTGAATTACAAAGAGGAACAAACCCGGAAATTAAGATATAAACCAGGATTAGATACCCTATTATACTTAGAAGATAAAAATAAAACTTGAATATTAATAGATATGGTCTTTAAATTCAAAGAATTTGGCGGTATTTTAGTCTTGTTAGAGGAACCTGTTCTGTAAATGATACAACACGAAGAATCTTACTTACTCTTGTTTAGCAGTTTGTATACCGTCATTATCAGATAACCTTTGTTGAGGTAGTTATTGAAATTTGAGAAGTAAAGTATATTAGATCAAGGTGCAGTTTATGGGTGAGAAGAAATGGGTTACAATAAAATTTATTTATTACGAATCAGTAATAGAATAGTTTCTGTGAAGGGGGATTTAATTGTAACACATAATTTAGTAAGTTAGTGTGGTATGAGAACTAAAGTATGTACATATCGCCCGTCGCTTCCGTTTAAGGTGGAATAAGTCGTAACATAGTAGGTGTACTGGAAGGTGTACCTGGAATTAAATTTACTTTGGCAGAGAATATGCGTTAAATTTAGAATTTAATTATATAGAAAACACTCTATAGGTAAAAGTATTGGGAATAGTGCTGTGGTTATTAGAATTGTGAGATATTTAATGTTGATAGTTTGTGTATTAGTCGGAGTAGCATTTGTAACTCTCCTGGAGCGTAAGATTTTAGGTTATATTCAAATTCGTAAGGGTCCTAATAAATTAGGCATTCTAGGATTACTTCAGCCTTTTTCGGATGCTGTTAAATTGTTTGTAAAAGAGCAGAATTCACCGGTAGTATCTAATTTTTTACCTTATTATTTGTCGCCGGTATTCGGTTTATTTATTGCTTTAATTTTGTGGAGGGTTATTCCATACGATTTAGGATTAGTGGATTTTGACATAGGAATATTATTTTTTTTATGTTGTTTAAGACTAAGGGTCTATCCTTTGTTAAGGGCTGGATGGGCTTCAAATTGTAAATATTCTTTATTAGGGAGTCTTCGTGCTGTAGCACAAACTATTTCGTATGAGGTAAGGTTGGCTTTAATTTTGTTATCTTATGTGTTTTTAGTTGGAAGATTTAGGTTCATAGAATTAAGATATTATCAGGAAAGGATGTGGTTTATTTGATTAACATTTCCATTATCTATAGTTTGGCTTGGTTCTTGTTTGGCAGAGATAAATCGCACTCCTTTTGATTTTGCAGAAGGAGAGTCTGAGTTGGTTTCTGGATTTAATACTGAGTATAGGAGAGGAGGGTTTGTATTAATTTTTATAGCTGAATATGTTAGAATTTTGTTTATGAGTGGAGTATCAACATTGTTGTTTTTAGGGGGAAGAGTTTTAAGGTTAGGATTTTATATAAAATTGGTGATGGTTGGGTTTACGTTTATTTGGGTGCGGGGAACTTTACCGCGATTGCGATACGATAAATTGATGTATATGGCTTGAAAGAGGTTTCTTCCTATATCTTTAAATTTTTTAATTTTTTTCTTCAGGGTAAAATTAATTTTAGTGTAAACTAAATTTATATGTTGGCGGGTACTGGAAAATTCTTCCTTCAAATGCTTTCAAAACATTTGTTTTAAATAAACTAAATAACCATTTAAGAAGAAGGTCTGTTAAAAGGGTAGCCAAGGGGTCAGCAACATAATAGGAAAAGTAAATAACAGTTAGAGCTTGACCCGTGAAAATGTAAGGATCCTCTACAGATCGAGCTCCGATCCATGTCAATAAAATGATTGTGGAGATAAGAGTTCAAAATAGAAGCTGGTTTAAAGGATAAAAAGTGAGGCCTTGAAATTTTGATAAGGAGGTGAATGGGAGAAATCAAAGGATTGCTACTGATAACACTAAAGCGATAACCCCTCCTAATTTGTTTGGGATGGATCGAAGAATGGCGTATGCAAATAGAAAATACCATTCAGGTTGAATATGTGCTGGTGTAACTAGAGGGTTAGCTGGGGTAAAATTGTCGGGATCTCCAAGTAAGTAGGGATTTAAGAGGGTTAGGAGAACTAAGGGTATAAGTATAACTAGAAACCCTACAATATCTTTAAATGTAAAGTAGGGGTGAAAGGGAATTTTGTCTAGAGAAGAGGCTACTCCTAGGGGGTTGTTGGCTCCAGAGTGGTGGATAAATAAAATATGGATAAGTGTAGCTGCCGCGATTAGAAATGGTAGTAGAAAGTGAAATGTAAAAAATCGAGTCAAGGTGGCGTTATCAACTGCGAACCCACCCCAAATTCATTGGACTAAATCTGTCCCAATATAGGGAATGGCAGAGAATAAGTTTGTAATGACGGTGGCACCTCAAAATGATATTTGTCCTCAGGGTAGGACATAGCCTAGAAAGGCTGTGGCTATTGTTAAAAATAGAATTAGAACACCGATTCTTCAAGCGTGGAAAAGGGCAAATGATCCATAATAAATACCTCGGCCGATATGAGAGTAGATGCAGATAAAGAAAAAGGAGGCTCCATTTGCATGAATGGTGCGGAACAATCATCCATAATTGACATCACGACAGATGTGTGCTACGTTCGAAAAAGCTAGGTCAATATGTGGGGTAAAATGAATTGATAAAAATAGCCCGGTTGTGATTTGAGCTACTAAGCATAACCCTAAGAGGGACCCGAAATTTCAAAAAATTGAAATGTTAGCAGGAATTGGCATATCTACAAGTGTAGAATTAACGAGTTTAAGTAATGGATGGGATTTACGTAAAGGTGAAGTCATAAGTTTTGAGAGAGTAAAGATTAAAGTAATTTAAGAGGAGATAGAGGTGTATGATGATATTAAGGATCGAGGGCTTTAGGTTGTTAACTATAGTTTTTTGCGGGTTCTGAGCATTTATTTCGAATCATAAGCATTTGTTAAATGTTTTATTAAGATTGGAATTTATTATATTAAATGTGTTTGGGGTTATGAGAGTTTACATATTCAGGGTTGGTTTAGAGGGTGTGTTTGTAATATTTTTTTTAGTGATGGTTGCGTGTGAAGGGGCTTTAGGCTTGTCTTTACTGGTTTCCATTGTTCGCTCACATGGTAATGATTATTTTAGGGGGTTTGGAATTTTAGTATGTTAAAGTTTTTGGTATTTAATTTGGTTTTAATAGGGTTTGTGATGAATTGGGGGTTTATTCAGGTTGGTTTATTGATAATATGTTTTATGAGATTGTTAATAATAAATCATGATTTCTGTTCTTTTTGTCTGGGTTATATAATGGGGGTTGATTATTTAAGATACATTTTGATTGTATTAAGAGTTTGAATTGTAATGCTAATAGTTTTTAGGAGAGCTATAGTAAAGAAAATGGATAATTTTTGTGCGGGGTTTTTGTCAGTGAACTTAATTTTGTTGGTAGTTTTAATTTTAACTTTTAGATCAGTAAATTATCTAATGTTTTATATTAGATTTGAGAGATCATTAGTTCCTATACTCGTACTAATTTTAGGTTGAGGTTATCAACCTGAGCGAATTCAGGCTGGAATTTACATACTGTTCTATACTTTATTTGCTTCATTGCCACTGTTAGCTTCTTTATTGAGGTTATATAAAAGTATAGGTAGATTGAATATAGGATTATTATTAGGGATAATTGGTTACCAGAGAACTAGATTATTGTGGTATTTTTGCTCTGTATTTGCGTTTATGGTTAAATTACCTCTGTTTATATTTCATTTATGGTTGCCTAAGGCTCATGTGGAGGCTCCGGTTGCGGGGTCTATAGTATTGGCTGGAGTGTTGTTAAAGTTAGGGGGTTATGGTTTAATTCGGATTTTAGGGGTGTTTTCGGAGGCAAATAAAATATTTTGTTGGGTGTGAGTGAGTCTTGGGATTTTAGGGGGTATTATTATTAGTTTAATGTGTTTGCGTCAAGTGGATATAAAATCTTTAATTGCTTACTCTTCTGTGGCCCATATGGGCTTAGTGTTAGGAGGGTTGGTTGTTATAAGGGGGTGAGGTTTAAATGGGGCTGTAGTAGTGATGGTAGGTCATGGTTTATGTTCTTCAGGTTTATTTTGTTTAGCAAATATAGTTTACGAGCGTTTAGGAAGGCGAAGTTTGATAATTAGGAAAGGTTTGCTAAATATTATACCAAATATAGGTTTGTGGTGGTTTTTATTAGCTGTGGGAAATATAGCTGCTCCTCCAACTTTGAACTTAATAGGAGAGATTAGTTTAATTATTAGAGTGGTTAGATGGAGAAAGTTAATTATATTTAGAGTAGGGCTGTTGTCTTTTTTCAGGGCTTGCTACACTTTATATATGTATTCACTAAGGCAACATGGGTTATTTTTAAATACCTTATTTTCTTGTTGTTCCGGGAAGGTAATGGAGTACTTTGTCTTGTTAATACATAGCGTCCCGTTAAATATCATGTTTATGAAAGGTTCTTTAATTTTGTGTAATTTGTAGGATAAGGTGGCTGAGGTTAAAGGCGTTGGATTGTAAATCTAAATAGAAGTTATACTTTCTTATCAGTGAAAGGTAAGATTTAAAAGATTATTACTTTTTTTGACAGCTTTGAAGGATGTTAGTTTAAATTAACTTAAAATCTTAGATAACTAAAAGTATAGATGGGATAAAAAGTCCGAATAAATTGATTGAGGAGTATAAGGGAGAGGATAAGATTTTAAGGGGTTTAAAGGAAATATTTCATTTTATTTGGGTAAAGGAAATTGTGATAGAGGATAAAGTAATTCGGATGTAAAAATAAAGAGTTACAAGTGAAGAAAGGAGGAGGATAAACAAAGGCAAGTAGAAAGATGTTAGAATTATTTCTTGAATAATGATTCATTTAGGGATAAAACCAGAAAAAGGTGGTAGGCCTCCTAGCGAATAAAGGTTTATAATTGAGATGATTTTAGGAAGAGAGCCATGACCTGCGTTAATTAAGTGAGAAAAAAAGTATGTCTGGGTGGATGCGAAGTAAAAGGTTACTGAAGCCGAAATTAGAGTGTATATAAAAAAGTAAATTATTCAGGAGGTCTCATTAATAAGTATAGCGAAAAGTATTCATGATAAATGATTAATAGATGAGTAGGTTAAGATTTTTCGAAGGGATGTCTGGTTGACTCCTCCTAGTGCCCCGATGATAGCAGAAGAAATCCCACCGAAAAAGAGAATATCGTGTGTGTAATATTCTGAAGATAAATAAGAGATTAAAAATATTGGAGCGAGTTTTTGGATTGTTATGAGAATAATAATTTGGGTTCAATTAAGACCTTCTATGACTTGGGGGAACCAAAAATGGAACGGAGCGGCCCCTAGTTTAAGGAGTAGGGCTAAGGAAATAAATGAGAGCGAGACTATCGGGATAAAAAATGTTAAGGTTGAGGATAAAATAATAATGGCTGATCCAAGGGCTTGGATTAAGAAATATTTCAAGGAGGCTTCAGATGGTAGTTGATTTTCTTTTGATGAGATTAAAGGGATAAATGATATAAGATTAAGTTCGAGGCCAATTCAGGCTGAAAATCATGAGGAAGAAGAAATGGCCAGGAAGGATCCTGACAAAAGCGAAGATATAAAAATGATTTTATAATGTGAGAATGGAATTATAAAGAGAGATTACTCTCATAAATGAGGTATGAGCCCATTAGCTTGAAATTTAGCTTATCTTTATGATATATGTAGAAGTGTAAAGGGCACGAAAAGTTTTGATCTTTCGAGGATTGGTGCGATTCCCATTTACATAAAGAGTGTTAGAGATTAAGAGGGGTAGGTATAAGGAATATGGTCTTATAGTATTTTGAATTCCTCTCTAGATATCTGGTTGTTCTTAATGGATTAAATGGGAAGAAGGGTAAGCTGCTTAAAAAATAAAATGAAAAAGCATATGGGGGGAATGTATTTTTTTTCTATACTAGTATATATACATTTCTTTATATGAAAGTGGTGAATTAAGTGTAATTGCATGAGTGAGCTATCTATACCGTAACAGAATGATAACATTGAGCTCTGTACATTACGATTAATACAGTTATAAGTAGAACCCTTCGTGAGAAAGGGGATTCTACTTATACTTGTATTAATCGTCTCCTTCTAGATTCCCCCATTTCTATGAAGATATTCCTAACAGACGGTCATAGGAGAAGATAAGACGAAGCTATTACTTCCTTATACTAATTTTCGAAAAGATACACTAAGAAGGAGATATATATATCAGTTGATTATAACAGTAAACTAATTAATAAAGCAGCTTGGTATATATAAATTTATCGTTGTGTACTGACTTCAAGTATATAAATACTTAAATGAAATAGATAATAACTTACACGCCAGATACACTATGAATATCATATATAGATTAGTGGATTATAGCAGTAAACTAATTAATGAGATAGCTTGGTATATATATATATATTGTACATTATACTAACCTCAGGTATATAAGTACTTAAATGGAATAGATAATAACTTACACGCCAGATACACTATGAATATCATATATATATTAGTGAATTATATAATTTACAGGATTATAAATGATTCGGACAATTTACATTTAAAGAAATGTATATATATATAGACAATAAGGAGGATAGTAGAGTTTGTAAAGTTAAATACGCAGTTTTTATGTTAGTTGTAGTTTATTTGTTTGGGAGATTAAAATTGTAGATTCAAAGTAAAGCTAAAGATTAGCATTTCACTTACGTTGAAAAGGTTGTCGCAGGGGTGACTTATTTTGGTTGTTATGAAGACTTGCTAATTATTATGATTAGGAAAAATATTTTTAGGTTTTAGTAGGTAATTAAGGAAATAATAGTTGTTGGCGATAGATAATAGTACTGTACAGGAAAGTTGAAATATGCTAGTGAAATAAATGGGAAGTATTAGTTAAATTAAGTACCTTGTGTATTAGGGATATTTTACATTAAATATTTATGATATTTTCCCGAAATAAGGAGAGCTAAATTAAAGGTCGAGTTTTTGTGGTAAAAAAATTCAAAACTTTATTTTAGTAGTGAAATGTTAATCGGGTCTTAAGATATCTGTTTTTTTTTTTTGAAAAAAATTCAATTTTTTCTTTGCATTAAGGTAAGGCAAGGTTTAGGAATAGAGGGGGTAAGCTCTTTGTTTAATTATTTTAGTTATAAAAATAAATAAGAAAGGTACGTTTAACTAGGCTTAGAGGTAGCTATGTTTACAGGGAGTTGTATCTGAGGCACAAAAAGAAGAGTATTTATTATTTTTTAAGTAGGTAGGAAAGACTTTTTATGAATTTAGTTTAAAGATTTAAAGTGAATGTATTAGTATATGGGTTGTTTATTTTAAATAAATTTTGGAAAATTAATGAGATTTATTGAAGGAGTGATGAGTATAAGGAATTCGGCAAAAGGGGTCTTCCGCCTGTTTATCAAAAACATGTCTGTATGAGAGTTATATAAAGTCTGGCCTGCCCATTGGGGACTAAAAGGCCGCGGTATTTTGACCGTGCGAAGGTAGCATAATCATTAGTCTTTTAATTGAAGGCTGGAATGAATGGTTGGACGAGAAGAAAGCTGTCTCTATCTCGGAGATTGAATTTAACTTTTAAGTGAAAAGGCTTAAATGAGTTAGAGGGACGATAAGACCCTATAAAGTTTATACATGAAGCTGGTTAAGAGTGATTTGGAGTGTTAAAGTTTATTATTAGCAGGGTGTTTAGTTGGGGCGACTGAGATATAAATTATATAACTGTTTTTTGTTTAAATCAGAGATACTTGTTCATATGATCCCTTTTTAGGATTAGAGAATAAATTACTTTAGGGATAACAGCGTAATTTTTTTTTAAGAGTTCTTATCGACAAAAGAGTTTGCGACCTCGATGTTGAATTAAAAATTTCTTTGTGGTGTAGCAGTTACAGAAGAAGGTCTGTTCGACCTTTAAATTTTTACATGATTTGAGTTCAGTCCGGCGAAAGCCAGGTTGGTTTCTGTCTTCTAAGGAGTTCAAAGTTATTTTAGTACGAAAGGATTAAATAATTGAAATAGTTTTAATAAAAGTCAGAAAAAAAGTAAATACTTTTTCTTTAATCTCCAAAATTAATATTTTAAAGTAAACTATTTTCTGTTAGAATCTTGAAGGCCGCAGAGGTCTTGATGAGATATTAATAATATCAACAATAACAATTAAGGTAAGTAACAGAAACTTTGCTCCCTTAAACCTAAGGAGTGGCATCGTTACCTACCCTGTGCTTTGTTTGCCATGAGGGAAGTTCCCAGTGACTCATTGGGGTTTTCACCTTTTGAACTTCTCTATGGTAGACAGGCCAGAGGTCCATTGTCCATCCTTCATGACTTATGGACTAATGAGGAGGTAAATGCTGAGGTTCAGTCTTCTTACCAGTTTCTCCTTGACCTTAGATCCAAACTTGAGGAGACCTCTGACATAGTTTCGAAAAACCTAAGCTTGTCAATGGACCAGTACAAAACCTATTTTGGTTCCAAAAGTCAGAGGAGAAGTTTTAAAGTAGGAGATGAAGTTCTTGTACTTTTGCCTATCAAGTCAAATAAATTATTAGTAGCATGGAAAGGTCCATATAAAGTATTAAAAATTTGTGGGAAAGTTGACTACCTCATAGAAGTCAAGGGGAAACCTAAGCTTTATCATATCAACATCCTTAAGAAATATTACCGAAGAAATTCGGTTAACTGCCTTAATAACTTTGACTTAGTTTTTCCACACGAACTTGATATGACAACTGAAGAATGTAAGGTGTGCGTAATTGACACCTCTAACTTAGACTATGATGAAGAACTACATGATTTGGTGAATCTTGACCACTCGGATGCTACCAACATTAATATTAATGAATCTTTGGATGACCATAAGAGACATGAACTACTTCAATGTGTGAGTAACTTTTCAGACATCTTTACTGATATTCCAGGTGTTACCTCCACGGTAGTCCATAAGATTGACTTAGTGACAGACAATCCTATCAAATGAAAATTATATCCAGTTCCAGTTCACCTTAGGGATGCATTTGACCGAGAGGTAGACAAATTATTAAAACTAAAGATCATTGAACCTTCAGTTTCTTCATATTGTTCACCAGTAGTCATGGTTAAGAAGGAGGATAATTCATATAGACTTGCTATTGATTTCAGAGGCCTTAATGCTATAACTCGGTGGGATGCTGAGCCTATGCCCTTAATAGATAGCCATCTACACAAATTTTGTGACGCTTCCTTCTTTTCAGAGATTGATATTGCACAGGCATATCATCAAGAAATGTTAGATCCTTCTTCTAAGCAGTACACCGCTTTTCCTACACACCAAGGACTGATGCAATATAGAACTATGCCCTTCGGTTTGGTAACTGCCTCTGCTACCTACGTGAGACTGATGAGAAAGATCTTGGGTAATATGCCAAATGTTTAGTTTATTTTGATAACATTTACGTAATGACATCCACGTGGGTCGAACATATCCAAACATTAACATCAGTTTTGCGTAGGTTACGCTCACATGGCCTCACTGCCAAGCCGAAGAAATGCTTCCTTGGGTATAATAAGATTAGATATCTTGGACTGATACTTTCTAATAACTCTCTGCAGCCTCTCCCCAGTAAGATCAAAGCTTTACTAGAATTTAAATTCCCCAAAACCAAGAAGCTCATGCGTAGCTTTCTTGGTTCTGTAAATTTTTATGCACGGTTTATCCCAAACCTTACTGATCTTACAGGCATCTTATCTGACTTCCTTAAAAAGTCTGTGAAGGAACCTCTTGAACTTTCCGACGTAGCTCGGGAAAAGTTTAATGAGATTAAAAGTATCTTTTCGAAAGACCCTATACTTAAGATTCCAGATATTAATAAAACATTTTGTTTAAGAACTGATGTCTCCAATACTGGCTTAGGTGCGGTGTTACTTCAATACCATGAGGATACTCCCTTCCCTGTATGCTTCCTAAGCCAGAAACTCCTTCCTGCAGAAACAAGATACTCCACAATAGAAAAGGAATGTTTAGCCCTTGTGTGGGGTATCTCCAAACTTAAATTTTATTTGCTGGGAAAAAAATTCATTTTAGAAACGGACCACAAACCTTTGATATACCTAGAAACTTTTAAGGGAACCAACAGTCGCCTCTTGAGATGGACATTGGCACTCCAGGCTTTTAAGTTCCATATTGTGTATATCAATGGTTCATCCAATTATTTCTCTGACTGGTTAAGTCGTGACAGTCAGTAGAAGATTTGTTGCCTTACACGACTTCGACATGTTAGAACTTTTTCCTCGCCTATTCTTCTTATACTCGTTGACTATAAGTCTTTTTATGTGGGAGTGTGAGGGAAAAGTTCAATAGATAGGAATAGAGAGGGAGTATATAGTAACAATAGTTTCATTGCCGGCTACTAGTTAAGGTAGGGTAAGTCAAGCTCCCGCTTTTTCCCGCATTTTTTCCCCTCCCTGAAAGTGATAGTTTGACTGCCGGCTGCTTGTTAATGTAGGGTCAGTCTAGCTCCCGCTATCCCTTCCCCTCCTTCTTCCCCCCCCCCCGAAAGGTGACGTGTGGGGCTCTGGTCAAACAGTAAATCGCTCGACTCACAGCTCCCAACACTACTGTAAATACATGCCTGCCTTGTATTCTAGTGGATTTATTGGTTGAAAGCTTCACTTTTGATCAATAATAAAATTAGTCTTTTCAGCCTTGCTCTAAGCTAACTGTTGTAATAATCACCACATCTTTTGGGTATTGTACGTGCCATGGAGAGTGATTTTTAAGCAGTGGGTAACCTCTCTATCTTTTCAGCTTGGATGACCGTGAGGGTCACCTGTCAATCAACGAGAAGAACAGGAGACGGACTAACGTCCTGGAGACGTCCCATTTTGGATTTAATTACCTGTGCACCTGTATGAAATTGCAGGACATAACCCCACATCATTGCAGAGGTAAAGAACCTGCTTTCCTGTCATCGGGATATAATACTCAAGGCCCTATCTACTGTGAAGAACTAGCCAGTGGGTCGTAACCAACACCTGCGACCCCCCCCACCATCATCAGCAACGGCTACGATTTCAACAACACAGTGTCACCAACACCAGACACCCTTATATATATTAGCGTTGAATTAAGTTATCATTTATATTTTTCATTTTTCATTTTCTTTAATGTAGGATTAATATTTCATATTTAAGGTTTTATATTTTAAATTTCTAAATAATAAAGTGTTTATGTTTGTCTGTTATTATTTCTTTTTCTATTCATTAATTTTCCTGAGGAGGAGCCAGCCTTAGTAATACTTACTGAAGTTGTTACAGGGTTGAGTAAGCCTTCACAATGTTAATGTTGAAAAATCATCGAAAAATCACATTTTTCTGCAAATTTGTATGGTTCAAGGCTTTTTGAAGCATTTCCAGTAAAACTTAATTTTTTAGAGCTAAAATATGTTATACAGAGTACTTCACAAAAATAGGATAGTTTCGCTGACTTTTATCATAAAATTATATCACAGCAGAAATTCTGATTTAAAAGGTTAAAAAAAACTGTGAATTTTAGCTAAAAAGCAAGTTTTGTCAGAAAACCATTCCAGACGTTCTAAATCGTCGAAATATGCAATAAAACATAATTTTCGCACATTTTCCTGAGTTTTTCAATGTTTCAAGTATTTTTTGAAAATATGTGAAATATTCAAAATTAATATTAATTTATATGGATTTTTATAGGGAATTTTGAAAAATTTAAAACATATATGAAAATGTTGAAAAATCTTTGAAAATGAAATTTTTTGCATATTTCGACGATTCAAAGATTTTTCAAAGATTTTTAGAAAAACTAAGTACTTCCCTAAAATACCATAATTTTTCTTAATTTTAGCATAAAATTCAATTGCAGCAGTAATTCTGATTTAAAAGCTTGAAAATCTATGAATTTAAATAAAAATTGTGCTTCGCCAAAAAGCATTCAAAACGCTCTAAATCGTCGAAATATGCAACAAAATATAATTTTAGCGCCTGTGCTTAATTTTTTGTAACATTTCAAGTTTTTTTTTTAAATATATGAAATATTCAATATTAATGCTGATTTTTAACGATTTTCATTTGGATTTTTTAAAAATGAGTTAAATATATGCAAAAGTTGAAAAAAAATTATCGATTCAATTATACAAGGCTTTTTCACAGAATTCTTTTTGAAAAACTTCAATTGATTTAGTTTATTTTTTTTGAGAGAGAACTTCAAAAAATCTGATGAATTTGCTTTTAGCATAAAATTCAATTCCAACAGTAATTCTGATTTAAAAGTGCGAAAAGCTATGAATTTTATCTAAAAAATGTGGTTCGTCAAAAAACATTGAAAACGCCCTAAACCGTCGAAATATGCAACAAAATATCATTTTAGCACATTTTTCTAATGTTTTTAATGATTCAAGTATTTTTAGAAAATGTATTAAACATTCAAAATTAATATAGATTTTTATGGTTTTTATTGGGAATTTTTAAAAATGTGCAAAATATATGTTAATGTTGGAAAATCATTGAAAATCATATTTTTCGGCATATTTCAACGATTCAAATTTTTTTGAACCATATCATGATAAATTTCAATTTTTTGAATTAAAATATGTGTTTACGAAGTGGTTCACAAAAGTGGCATGATTTTGCTTACTTTTAGCATAAAATTCAATTGCAGCATTAATTCTGATTATAAAGCTTTAAAATCTGTGAATTATAGATAAAAATAGCATTCAAAATCCTCTAAATTATCGATATATGCAATAAAATATCATTTTAGCGTAATTTTCTGATTTTTTAAATGTTTCAAGTGTTTTTGACAAAGTATATGAAATTACACAAATAACCCGCACATAAAAGAGAGAAGCTTACGACGACGTTTCGGTCCGACTTGGACCATTGACAAAGTCACACTAACCAGAGGTGGAGCAGGACGGCTATATATAGGCAGGAAGAGGTAGTAGTAGTAGTAGTAGTAGTAGTACAAGAATTGTATATAATACCGACAAGATGAAATTAAGACACATGCACAACACCCGGGCATCCCCATCGTAGACGCTTCGCCATCCAGCCAGCCACTGGATGGCGAAACGTCCACAACAAAGACAACCAGACGCCGCACATGTGTCTTAATTTCATCAGTAGTTGTAGTAGTAGTAGAAGAAGAAGAGGTAGTAGTAGTGGTAGTGGTAGAAGTGGGAAATAAGGAAGACGAGCCAGTCAAATACAAAGGAAGGGGAGCACTGCAAGAGAGCTAGATGCCCACAGAGGGAGAGCAAGCGCACAGAGGTGCGTGAAAGGGGAAGTGGTGAAATAAATGAAGAAGGAACAGAAACACGAGACAGGAGAGAGAAAGACAACCCAGAGGAGAAAAGGAAAGAGGAAAGGGGAAGAGGAAGAAGAAGAAAAAGAAAAAGAAAAAATGAGGATTCAGGTTAAGTCACGGGTGTTCTGAAGTTTGGAGCATTTTACAATGTAGTGGGAGAGGAAGGCATCTACAGAGACGAAGCCAGGGCTAAGGTTCATACAAGGAAAGTTGTGTATTAGAGAGGATTCAACTAGACTTTATTTCGAAAGCGACTGTTCGAGTTGGAAGTAGGGAAGACAGTTTTAGCAAAAGACCAGTCAGAAGACCAGTCAATAGGATGGCTATGATCTCTGACGTGACAGAAAAGAGCATTGTTAGTGTCGGCAAGCCTAACACTATTTTTGTGCTCCCTAAGTCTGTCAGAAAGAGATCGACCAGTTTCTCCAAAGTATTGAAGAGGACAGGAGGAGCAAGAAATAGAGTAGACACCAGGAACATCTGTAGAGGGAGGAGAGGTATGAACGAGATTAGTGCGAAGAGTGTTAGTCTGGCGGAAGGTAAGCTTGATGTCTAAGGGACGGAGAGAATTGTTGAGATTAGAAAGACCGGAAATGTAGGGAAGGCAGAGGATAGAAGAGTTCCCATGAGTAGAGAGTTTGGGAGAGAAGAAATTGCGTTTAGCACGTGAGAGGGCAGAGTCTATGAAATGGGAAGGGTAGCCAAGACGGGAGAACGAATTATGAAGAGTGGAAATTTCTGCTGGAAGGAACTGAGGATCACAGATGCGGAGGGCACGGAGAAAGAGGGAGATAAGAACACTTTTCTTGACAGGGGAAGCATGATAGGAAAAGTAGTGAATGTACATGCCACTGTGCATAGGTTTACGGTAAACGGAAAAGGAAAAACCTGTATCTGAGCGGTGGACATGGACATCAAGGAAAGGAAGCAAGGAATTAGATTCCCATTCAGCTTTAAACTTAATGGAAGGGGCAAGATTATTAAGAGCTTCAAGAAAAGGGTGGAAGAGACTGGAGTCATGAGGCCACAGAGCAAAGATGTCATCCACATAGCGGAGCCAGAGTGAAGGTTGCACATCGAGGGTAGGAAGAAGAACAGTCTCGAAGTATTCCATGTAAAGATTAGCAAGGACAGGAGAGAGAGGAGAGCCCATAGCGACACCGAAGGTTTGAGAATAATATTTCCCTTAGAAGGAAAAGGAGTTAGAGTCCACACAGAGGCGGATCAGATCAAGAAAGACATCAGTGGGGATAGGGAGATGAAGAAACCCTTCATGAGCCTTCTCTCTAAGGAAATCAAGGACATCATCTTGTCGGTATTATATACAATTCTTGTACGACTACTACTACTACTACTACTACTACTACTACTACTACTACTACTACCACCACCTCTTCCTGCCTATATATAACCGTCCTGCTCCACCTCTGGTTAGTGTGTCTTTGTCAATGGTCCAAGTCGGACCGAAACGTCGTCGTAAGCTTCTCTCTTTTATGTGCGGGTTATTTGTGTATCGTTCCAGTCACGGTATTGTGCCTTTTTTGTTATTTATGGACCCCGCAGTTAAGCGTCATATTCTCTCCAACTTTTTTAATGTTCTTCCCTCTTTTAAACCCCTCTTTCGATCTTATGAGGCTGCTCTTATTGCTACCCGGCGTCGTAAGAATCAGCTTCGCTTCCTACGTGACTGTCTTGCTGAACAAGTTCTGCCACCTTCCTTCTCCCACTTCCTGAAAACCAACCCACTGGGCACTCCCTTTCCTGATCATGCCCGTCTCCTACTTCAACAGCTCATTCTTTCTACTAAATCACAGGTTGAAGATGCCTTCTTTACTTTCCGTCAACGTGCTCTCTTTGCGGCTCTACCACAGGATCTCTGTAACCTTCTCTCTACCATTGCCTTTGACACTGCTCGCCTGAATGCACAAATTCATTCTTCTAAACTACAGAATAAACTTCAACGTCTCATCTCAGCTAGCCCTTGGTCTAAATTCTCCCTCACTGACTGTGTTACTAATCTGTCTTCTGTCTCACTCTCTCAGTATGAGCTTGAACTTCTTGGTTTTGGTCTTTCCTTTGCCACTTCGCCTACTCCTCGCGCTGGTATTTCCCTGATTAGCTCTTTTGATTCCTTTCGTCAATCTCGCTTCCGTAATCTTCCTGACTTGTCCACTTTTCGTGGTGCTCTCCTTCCTGCTCTTGTTAGTCTGTTTTCTAAGAATCACCACCTTCCACGCCGTTACCAACTTGCCCTTTCTTCTCTTAAATCCAACACTAACATTGTCATACTATCTTCTGACAAAGGTAATTCGGTAGTCATCCTTGATCATGAGGATTACCTCCGTAAAGCTGATGTCTTGCTCTCTGACTCACACACCTACACTCCTCTCGTTTCCAACCCTCTTGATCATCAAGAGAACTTTCAACAAAAAACTAAGGACTCTTTCCGAACTCTGTCCTCCTGACTTTGACCTTGTTCAACGGTTTCGTGTCATCTGTCCCTCTCTTCCCTATTTCTATGGCCTTCCCAAAACTCATAAACCTGATATTCCTCTTCGTCCTATCATATCTCTAGTCTAGAGGTTCTGTCTCTTATTCTCTTGCTTCTTGGCTGGCCAAAACCCTCACTCCCTTTCTTGGTACTTTTTCTCCTGCCCACCTCCGTCACTCTCAAGACTTCATTGAACGGGTTCGCTCTCTCCCAACCTGTAAGATGCTTAGTCTTGACGTTGAGTCCCTCTTCACCAATGTCCCTCTTGATGATGTCCTTGATTTCCTTAGAGAGAAGGCCCATGAAGGGTTTCTTCATCTCCCTATCCCCACTGATGTCTTTCTTGATCTGATCCGCCTCTGTGTGGACTCTAACTCCTTTTCCTTCCAAGGGAAATATTATTCTCAAACCTTCGGTGTCGCTATGGGCTCTCCTCTCTCTCCTGTCCTTGCTAATCTTTACATGGAATACTTCGAGACTGTTCTTCTTCCTACCCTCGATGTGCAACCTTCACTCTGGCTCCGCTATGTGGATGACATCTTTGCTCTGTGGCCTCATGACTCCAGTCTCTTCCAACCTTTTCTTGAAGCTCTTAATAATCTTGCCCCTTCCATTAAGTTTAAAGCTGAATGGGAATCTAATTCCTTGCTTCCTTTCCTTCATGTCCATGTCCACCGCTCAGATACAGGTTTTTCCTTTTCCGTTTATCGTAAACCTATGCACAGTGGCATGTACATTCACTACTTTTCCTATCACGCTTCCCCTGTCAAGAAAAGTGTTCTTATCTCCCTCTTTCTCCGTGCCCTCCGCATCTGTGATCCTCAGTTCCTTCCAGCAGAAATTTCCACTCTTCATAATTCGTTCTCCCGTCTTGGCTACCCTTCCCATTTCATAGACTCTGCCCTCTCACGTGCTAAACGCAATTTCTTCTCTCCCAAACTCTCTACTCATGGGAACTCTTCTATCCTCTGCCTTCCCTACATTTCCGGTCTTTCTAATCTCAACAATTCTCTCCGTCCCTTAGACATCAAGCTTACCTTCCGCCAGACTAACACTCTTCGCACTAATCTCGTTCATACCTCTCCTCCCTCTACAGATGTTCCTGGTGTCTACTCTATTTCTTGCTCCTCCTGTCCTCTTCAATACTTCGGAGAAACTGGTCGATCTCTTTCTGACAGACTTAGGGAGCACAAAAATAGTGTTAGGCTTGCCGACACTAACAATGCTCTTTTCTGTCACGTCAGAGATCATAGCCATCCTATTGACTGGTCTTCTGCTAAAACTGTCTTCCCTACTTCCAACTCGAACAGTCGCCGTCTAGTTGAATCCTCTCTAATACACAACTTTCCTTGTATGAACCTTAGCCCTGGCTTCGTCTCTGTAGATGCCTTCCTCTCCCACTACATTGTAAAATGCTCCAAACTTCAGAACACCCGTGACTTAACCTGAATCCTCATTTTTTCTTTTTCTTTTTCTTCTTCTTCCTCTTCCCCTTTCCTCTTTCCTTTTCTCCTCTGGGTTGTCTTTCTCTCTCCTGTCTCGTGTTTCTGTTCCTTCTTCATTTATTTCACCACTTCCCCTTTCACGCACCTCTGTGCGCTTGCTCTCCCTCTGTGGGCATCTAGCTCTCTTGCAGTGCTCCCCTTCCTTTGTATTTGACTGGCTCGTCTTCCTTATTTCCCACTTCTACCACTACCACTACTACTACCTCTTCTTCTTCTACTACTACTACAACTACTGATGAAATTAAGACACATGTGCGGCGTCTGGTTGTCTTTGTTGTGGACGTTTCGCCATCCAGTGGCTGGCTGGATGGCGAAGCGTCTACGATGGGGATGCCCGGGTGTTGTGCATGTGTCTTAATTTCATCTTGTCGGTATTATATACAATTCTTGTACTACTACTACTACTACTACTACTACTACTACTACTACCACCACCTCTTCCTGCCTATATATAGCCGTCCTGCACCCCCTCTGGTTAGTGTGACTTTGTCAATGGTCCAAGTCGGACCGAAACGTCGTCGTAAGCTTCTCTCTTTTATCTGCAGGTTATTTGTGTATAATGCTGATTTTTAACTATTGATATTTGGATTTTTTAAAAATTAGTTAATTATATACAAAAGTTGAAAAATTATCGATTCAATGATACAAGGCTTCTTCAAAGAACTTTTTTTGAAAAACTTCAATTGATTTAGTTAAATTTTTTTTGACAGAGAACTTCAAAGAATCTGATAATTTTTTCTTTTACATTAAATTCAATTGCAACAGTAATTCTGATTTAAAAGTGTGAAAAGCTATGAATTTTATCTAAAAAATGTGGTTCGTCAAAAAACATTGAAAACGCCCTAAAGCGTCGAAATATGCAACAAAATATTCTTTTAGTACATTTTTCTAATGTTTTTAATGATTCAAGTATTTTTAAAAAATGTATGAAACTTTAAAAATTATTATTGACTTTTATGATTTTATTGGGATTTTTTAAAAATGTGCAAAATATATGTTAATGTTGGAAAATAATTGAAAATCATATTTTTCGGTATATTTCAACGATTCAAATCTTTTTGAACCATATCTTGATAAATTTCAATTTTTTGAGTTAAAATTTGTATTTACGAAGTGGTTCACAAAAGTGGCATAATTTTGCTTACTTTTATCATAAAATTCAATTGCAGCATTAATTCTGATTATAAAGCGTTAAAATTTATGAATTAAAGATACAAATGAAGTGCCACGTCGAAAAAGCATTCAAAACGCTCTAAATCGTCGAAATATGCAATAAAATATTTTAGCGTAATTTTCCATTTATTTTAATGTTTCAGGTGTTTTTTACAAAGTATATGAAAAATTCAAGATTAATATTGATTTTCATCGATTTTTATTAGGATTTTATAAAAATGAGAATAGTATATTTTAAAGTTGAAAAATCACTGAAAATCATATATTTTGGCACATTTTGACGTTTTTTGAAGCATTTTTTGAAAATCTTCACTATTTTAACACAAGTCAAAAAACATTGAAAACGCCCAAATGATCGAAATATGCAACAAAATATCATTTTAGCACATTTTTCTAAAGTTTTTGATGGTTCAAGCATATTTAAAACATATATGAAACATACAAAATTAATACTGAATTTTACGATTTTTATGGGGATTTTTTTAAAAATGTGCAAAATATATGTTAATGTTGAAAAATCATCGAAAAATCACATTTTTCCGCAAATTTGAACGAGTCAAGGCTTTTTGAAGCATTTCTATTAAAAGTTCATTTTTTGAGCTAAAATATGTATATACAAAATACTTCACAAAAATAACATAATTTCGCTGACTTTTATCATCAAATTCTATTGCAGCAGAAATTCTGATTTAAAAGATTGAAAAACTGTGAATTTCAGCTAAAAAATAAGTTTTGTCAGAAGACCATTCCAGACGTTCTAAATCATCGAAAGATGCAATAAAACATCATTTTAGCACATTTTCCTGAGTTTTTTTATTGGTTCAAGTATTTTTTGAAAATATATGAAATATTCAAAATTAATATTAATTTATATGGATTTTTATAGGGAATAATGAAAAATTTAAAACATATATGAAAATGTTGAAAAATCATCAAAAATCATATTTTTTGGGATATTTCGATGATTCAAAGATTTTTCAAAGATTTTTAGAAAAACTTAAATTTTTTGAATTAAAATATGTATTTACTAAGTACTTCCCAAAAATACCATAATTTTGCTTACTTTTAACATGAAATTCAATTGCAGCAGTAGTTCTGATTTAAAAGCTTGAAAATCTATGAATTTAAATAAAAAATGTGCTTCGTCAGGAAAGCATTCAAAACGCTCTAAATCGTCGAAATATGCAACAAAATATAATTTTAGCGCCTTTGTTTAATTTTTTGTAATATTTCAAGTTTTTTTTTTAAACATATGAAATATTCAATATTAATGCTGATTTTTAACTATTGTTGTTTGGATTTTTTAAAAATGAGTTAAATATATACAAAAGTTGAGAAATTATCGCTTAAATGATACAAGGCTTTTTCCAAGAATTTTTTGTGAAAAGCTTCAATTGATTTAGTTAAATTTTTTTTGACAGACAACTTCAAAAAATCTGATAATTTTGCTTTTAGCATAAAATTCAATTGCAACAGTAATTCTGATTTAAAAGTGCGAAAAGCATTGAAAACGCCCTAAACCGTCGAAATATGCAACAAAATATCATTTTAGCACATTTTTCTAATGTTTTTAATGATTCAAGTATTTTTAGAAAATGTATTAAATATTCAAAATTAATATAGATTTTTATGGTTTATATTGGGAATTTTTAAAAATGTGCAAAATATATGTTAATGTTGGAAAATCATTGAAAATCATATTTATCGGCATATTTGAACGATTCAAATCTTTTTTAACCATATCTTGATAAATTTCAATTTTTTGAATTAAAATATGTATTTACGAAGTGGTTCACAAAAGTGGCATGATTTTGCTTACTTTTAGCATAAAATTCAATTGCAGCATTAATTCTGATGATAAAGCTTTAAAATCTATGAATTATAGATAAAAATAAAGTGCTACGTCGGAAAAGCATTCAAAATCCTATAAATTGTCGAAATATGCAATAAAATATAATTTTAGCGTAATTTTCCAATTTTTTAAATGTTTCAAGTGTTTTTGACAAAGTATATGAAATATTCATAATTAATATTGATTTTTATCCATTTTTATTAGGATTTAAAAAAAATTAGAATAGCATCACTGAAAATCATATATTTTGGCACATTTTGACGTTTTTTGAAGCATTTTTTGAAAATCTTCAATATTTAAGCACACGTCAAAAAACATTGAAAACGCCCAAACCGTCGAAATATGCAACAAAATATTATTTTAGCACATTTTTCTAACGTTTTTAATGATTCAAGTATATTTAAAAAATATATGAAACATCCAAAATTAATACTGATTTTTACGATTTTCATTGGGATTTTTTTTAAAATGTGCAGAATATATGTTAATGCTGAAAAATCATCGAAAAATCACATTTTTCCGCAAATTTGAACGATTCAATGCTTTTTGAAGCATTTCTAGTAAAACTTCATTTTTTAGAGCTAAAATATGTATATACAAAGTACTTCACAAAAATAGCATAGTTTCGCTGACTTTTATCATAAAATTTTATTGCAGCAGAAATTCTGAATTAAAAGGTTAAAAAAACTGAATTGTAGCTAAAAAATAAGTTTTGTCTGAACACCATTCCAGACGTTCTAAATCGTCGAAATATGCAATAAAACATCATTTTGGAACATTTTCCAGATTTTTTAATGTTTCAAGTATTTTTTGAAAATATGTGAAATATTCAAAATTAATATTAATTTATTTGGATTTTTATAAGGAATTTTGAAAAATTTAAAACATATATGAAAATGTTGAAAAATCATCGAAAATCACATGTTTTGGCATATTTCGACGATTCAAAGATTTTTCAAAGATTTTTAGAAAAACTTCAATTTTTTGAATTAAAATGTTTATTTACTAAGTACTTCTCAAAAATACCATAATTTTGCTTACATTTAGCATAAAATTCAATTGCAGCAGTAGTTCTGATTCAAAAGCTTGAAAATCTATGAATTTAAATAAAAAATGTGCTTCGTCAGAAAAGCATTCAAAACGCTCTAAATAGTCGAAATATGCAACAAAATATAATTTTAGTGCCTTTGTTTAATTTTTTGTAATATTTCAAGCTTTTTTTTTATATATATGAAATATTCAATATTAATGCTGATTTCTAACTATTTTTATTGATATTTTTTAAAAATGAGTTAAATGAATACAAAAGTTGAAAAATTATCGATTAAATGACACTAGGATTTTTTCAAAGAATTTTTTTTGTAAACTTCAATTGATTTAGTTAATTTTTTTTGAGAGAGAACTTCAGAAAATCTGATAAATTTGCTTTTAGCATAAAATTCAATTCCAACAGTAATTCTGATTTACAAGTGCGAAAAGCTATGAATTTTATCTAAAAAATGTGGTTTGTCATAAAACATTGAAAACGCCCTAAACCGTCGAAATATGCAACAAAATATAATTTTAGCACATTTTTCTAATGTTTTTAATGATACATGTATTTTTAAAAAATGTATTAAACATTCAAAATTAATATTGATTTTTATGGTTTTTAGTGGGATTTTTTAAAAATGTGCAAAATATATGTTAATGTTGGAAAGTCATTGAAAATCATATTTTTTGGCAAATTTCAACGATTCAAATCTTTTTCAACCATATCTTGATAAATTTCAATTTTTTGAGATAAAATATGTATTTACGAAGTGGTTCACAAAAGTGGCATAATTTTGCTTACTTTTATCATAAAATTCAATTGCAGCATTAATTCTGATTATAAAGCGTTAAAATCTATGAATAATAGATAAAAATAAAGTGCTACGTCGAAAAAGCATTCAAAACGCTCTAAATCGTCGAAATATGCAATAAAATATCATTTTAGTGTAATTTTCCAATATTTTTAATGTTTCAAGTGTTTTTGACAAAGTATATGAAATATTCAAAATTGATATTGATTTTTATCGATTTTTATTAGGATTTTATAAAAATGAGAATAGCATATGTTAAAGTTGAAAAATCACTGAAAATCATATATTTTGGCACATTTTGACGTTTTTATGAAGCATTTCTTGTAAATCTTCAGTATTTTAACACACGTCAAAAAACATTGAAATTGCCCAAACCATCAAAATATGCAACAAAATATCATTTTAGCACATTTTTCTAACGTTTTTAACGATTCAAGTATATTTAAAAAATATATGAAACATCCAAAATTAATACTGATTTTTACGATTTTCATTGGGATTTTTTTAAAAATGTGCAAAATATATGGTAATGTTTGTTACGTTGGTTTGTCCCTTATTACTTTGATAGTAAGTTTCTCACTACATGTTCTAGTGTGGGGTAGCTTTTTACTTAATGGCATTATCTGTCTAGGAGTAATACTTACATCATGGCTGATCATCTTGAGTGTCTGATATCCTCTCACCAGCCCTCTTCACAGGTTATGTAAACTACTACTATAAAAATATAACTGTATTCTCAATAGGTATGTACAGAATATACAATTACAGCCTCACACTTTAAAAACAAAGATCTACACACTCCATAGCTGTTCTCCCACATGGTGTATCTTATTAACTTTTGTTCCTCTCTTCTTGACATAACTCTGGGCTAATCCAGTGTTTTGACACACTTTAGTCACCCTGGGTATGGTGGCCACAACTTAAATTATAAAACTCACCCCTGGAGCACACATACTGCCCCAAAAGATAGAAGAAGGACCCAGAGATCCTGCCAGGATGAAGGTCAGCCACAGAGAGTGAGCCTCAGTGAGAGAGGGAGAGAGAGAAAGACTAGCTAAGCTCCTCCCACCAAAACAAAAGACTGTTGCCAAGCACAATTCTCCAGTTACCACAATTCTACCACCCTTAATTTTACTTTTACAAAAAGAAATACAACTATAAACTACTTATTTAAATTGTGTGTGTGTCTACAGTATAATCTATTATATTGAGAAAAAGGCTTGACCCAGCTGCCTCTCAGTCATAAGGTTGATCAGTCCTTCTGACATTTAGAACTGAGTCCCCATCAATTCTATATAATTAGGTATTCCAGAGTAACTGTTACTTATAAATACATGTTGGGTCCTATAGCCCCATAACACCCCCACCTCCAGACGAAGTCTCACAAAAGCTAGCCGTGTCGCTCAGGGTATGCTAGTAAAAGTATATTGCTTAAGTCTGAAGGCGGTAAACAAGACTACTAGAAATGCTACATTTTTCCCAGCACCATAACTACTCTTCACTTTACTGTTATTTACAACAGATTGCAAAATTTTTTAGAAAAGCATTTTAACCATACCCATATACTCAAGTGTGTAACTATTTACAATTTTAGTGGCTTTTAAAAACAATACCCATTACAATGCAAGATTTGCACACAATGCCCACTGTGAAAGCCCGCACCAACAGGCCTGTGCCTCTGCTACGGTAATCCAGCAAACAACTGGTACTCCAGGGTGGCATCTTCCTGATCAGGAGACAAGAGTAGAGCCAAACCCAGAGCAGTCAGGTGTACACCAGGCAGGAAACTTCACAAAACATGTCACGGTGTCTCTCACTTGGTGGCCGAACCAAACAGTGAGACTTCCAGTCAACACTCACGATCCTTAACATGGTCAGGCACTCAAGCCCATCTTCCGAGGTCCCACTCCACACAGATCCTCCAAACTTTTGAAGAGGAGGCTGACATAGAACATGGAGGGGTCCAAGGGACCACAAAGGCAAATCGTCGGGCCGTTTTGTATATAGAGCACACCAAGACACAACATCACATACCTTCCTGAACGTCTCATGTTACCGAAGGTTGTCAACCACTGCCTCAACTCACATTTACGTACACCCTGACCCTGGTCACACTTTTGGCTCCGACTCGACTCCTTCACAGTCAGATGGCTGGTAGGGAGTACTCAGGCTCGCCGAGAGTTCACCACTGCAAAAACAACAAGGTCAGCACATGACAAACACTATGTACAAAGTACGCACCATGCATCTACATGAAACATCTAGAGAGAGCATCAGCAACCACATTCTCTGAGCCTTTTATATATTTGACTTCCAAATTAAAAGGCTGTAGGAACAAAGCCCATCTTAAGAGTCTTTGATTGTGGTTTCTCATTCTTTGCAAAAACCTCAGGTAACTCCAGGTTATGGTCACTATACACTATTACAAGATGTGGGGAAGCACTGATATAAACTTCAAATTTCTGCACAGCCAACACCAAAGCGAAAGCCTCTTTCTCTACAGTTGCATAACCACGTTGATGCTTTTTTAATTTGGCTGAATGGTAACAAACTGGCTGAAGGCTATCTCTCTCATCACCCTGCAACAACACTGCACCTACCCCTACATCACTAACATCCACTTGTAGAGAGAAGGGGCATTCAAACTCAGGACTTTTCAAGATAGGAGCATTCCCTAATAACATTTTCACATTTTCAAAAGCCCTGTCACACTTGGTGTCCCAGTTGAATTGAACTTTGGGACTGGTCAAAGTTGTCAGTGGTGACGTTACCTGGGAGAGGTTAGGGCAGAATCGTCTGTAATAACCCACCATGCCCAGGAACCTCATCACTGCCTTCCGATTCTGTGGTCTAGGAAAATTTATAATGGCCTCCACCTTAGCATGAATTGGGGCAACTTTTCCCTGACCAACTACATATCCTAAGAATTGTACACTGGCTTGGCCAAACTCACTTTTGCTGAAATTGATGGTTAGTTTGGCTTGGGATAGACATTCAAACAACTTTTGTAATCTTACCAAGTGAGTTTCCCACTGGTTACTGAATACCACAATATCATCTAGATAGGCCCACACACCATCCAACCCCCTTATGACAGTATTTATACGATGCTGGAAGGTGGCAGGAGCATTTTTTAACCCAAAAGGAAGAACATTATATTGAAATAACCCATCTGGAGTGACGAAGGCTGAAATTTCCTTGGCTCGCTGGGTGAGGGGTATCTGATAATAACCTTTAAGTAAGTCCAGTTTGCTCACAAACTTTGCTCCTCCCACTGCATCAATCACATCATCCATACGTGGAAAAGGGTAACAGTCAGCCTTCGTTACTCCATTTACTCTACGATAGTCAGTGCACATATGCATAGATCCATCAGGTTTGGGAACCATCAGGCATGGAGATGCCCACTGACTCTCGGTAGACACTACAAACTGGTTTTGAAGGAGGAATTTCACTTCTTCCTCCATGTGAAGTTGTTTTGTTGGGTTCATGCGGTAAGGAGCCTGCTTTATTGGAACAGCTTCCCCGGCATCCACATCATGGGGAGGCAATTTACTTACTTTGGGTACATCCCCAAACAAATCTGGAAATTTTTGGAGTAACTGAACCTAAGTCACAGGCTCCTGTACACTGAGTCCCTTCATGTGTGCCAAGGGATTTTGCAAGATGGCTGAATTGCACAGCCTTACTTCTGTTGTTACAGGAAGTTTTTCAGTATCGTCACACTCAACTTGAATAGCGGCAACTCCTGCCCTAGAATGGTATTTTTTCAACCTGTTAATGTGCACAGTCCTTTCTGATTTGCGACGGCCAGGCATCTTAATTACATAATTGGGGCCAGACCTGCCTGTGATGACAAAGGGTCCATCAAATCGTGCAGCCAAGGCATGTCCCGGAACCAGCTCCAAAGCTAACACTTCCTCTCCAACACTGAAGGAGCGAGGGGCTGCCCTTTGGTCGTACCGCTGCTTCATGGCCCTCTGATTAGCTTTGAGGTTGTCTGCTGCCATCTGTCTCGCCTGGTCCAATCATTTCCTGAAAAAGAGAACATCTTCCGGCGGGGAAGCCTCATTTTCACCGCCCAGCCAATGCTCCTTGAGAATAGTCAGTGGTCCCCTCACTGGATGACCATAGACAAGCTCGAAAGGGAAGAAACTGGAAAAGAGATTCTTGGGTACTTTCACGGCAAACAAGAGAAAAGGGATACCCTCATCCCAATCACTAGTGTTATTCATACAATAAGCTCGCATCATTGTCTTAAGAGTTTGATGAAATCTCTCACTACTCCCTGAGACTGAGGGTGATAGGCAGTTGAAAATTTGGGCTGTACATCTAACCCCTTTAACACATTCCTAAATAATTTCTTGAGGTAAAGTTAGACCCTTGATCTGTTTGTACCTCCGAGGAAAGCCAACATGGGAAAAGAACTCATCAAAGCCCTTAAGACCACTCGAGCTGATATCTTGCGTAGAGGGATTGCTTCTGGGTACCTGGTAGTGGAGCAAATTATTGTTAGTAAATAATTATTTCCCATTCTGGTCCTTGGGAGTGGACCAACGACATCCACTACCAGCTTGCTGAAGGGTTCACCTGGTGCTGAAATCAGCTGAAGGGGAACAGGTTTAATGCTTTGATTAGGTTTCCCTATAATTTGGCAGGCATGACAGGTCTTTATATAATCTCCTACCGTCTCCCACAGCCGGGGCCAGAAGAAGTGCCTGGAAACCCTGGATACTGTTTTAGCAATACCTAGGTGTCCACCTAGTGGTGTGTCATGCACTAAGCTAAGAACATGGTTTCTATAAGGCTCAGGCACCACGACCTGGTGACAAAAACTTGGCTCTCCTTCTACTGGTACTGCAACCGAAGGTGCCTTCTTCATGAGTATACCTTTCCTGAAATAGAAGCATTTATTTAAACGTAAAGATTCCTCCTCAGTCACAGCCGAGGCTCTGATCGACTTAAGTGTGTCATCACACCCCTGTGCAGCAATTGACTGCATCATAGTGACCCAATCTCCCTCACATACTACCTTGATCTCTGCACCGATTAGACTCAACTCGGGTTGTGGTATCCTTTTCTTTAGTTGACTGCAGTTCAACATCAGAAAATAGAGTTTCCAAACCTAAGTCCTCACCATCCTCATGAGAAATATAAGGATTACCCTTGGTATCCTGGTCACGAGACATACTACGTGTGATGGCACCAACAGGAAAAAGGTTTGGCAGGGTCTCCCTAGCCTTCTTCTCCCAAACTCTGGGGCCTGGTTGCCCCCATACTAGTGGTTATTCACTGTCTAACAGGCCCATAACATTATTCCCTAATAAGAGGTCGACCCCTTCGAAGGGAATTTCATCTGAGATACCTACAGGGAGATAGCCAACTTGGTATGCAGATTCTACCCATAATTTGTGTACTGGTGTCCTTATGGTTGAACCCGTAATACCCTTCAATAATACATCTACTCCAGTATAGGTATCCTTAGACACTGGCAACACTCCAGCACGTAGCAAGGAGTAGGTGCTACATCCATCTCTCAAGGACACTATGTTCTCAACCCTACCCACATCCTTATGCAAAGCAACTGTGGACTTACTAGAAAATACCTGCATCCTGGGGTCTAGACCCAAAGGTACCTCCTCACCTTGCTTTGAAGACCAAATACAGGCAACTGGATGTGTGTCTGCAGTTAGAGTCCTCTGGGGTGGTTCCTCCCTTTCCTGATCTCGCTGCCTTGACCAGCAAAACTTTTGTGTGTGTCCAGTTTTGTTACAGTAGTAACAGGCATAGCTCTTAAAGGTATTTTTACCATTTGGTGTAGGACTGGTACTGTTTACTCGAGGACCTGAAAAATTATCTGATTGTCTAGGTAAACTTTGAGCTCCAGCTGACTTACCTTTTCTTTCTATTTTAGAGGGTGCCTCAGCCTTCATTTGTCCCTGAAAATTCTTGTCCCACTTACCTTTATGACCATAGGACTGGGAATAAGGTTTAGAACGAGTGGGGAAATTTTCAGAAGGAGCATGACTGTTTTTACTTACCAATTCCCTGCGAGCCAAGAATCGGTCACCTAGATCCAGTGCTTCTGAAAGATTATCTTGGTTATTGTCCTCCAAATATTCTCTGAGGTCAACAGGGATTGTATTGTACAATTCCTCATGAACCATCAGATCTACTAATTTGTTATAGTCTTTATTAACTCCTTTAGAACAAACCCATTTCTTAAAAAGGAACAGTTTCTCATTCCCAAACTCAGTTAAGGTCTGCCCATCCTGATTTTTTTTATTTCTGAACTTTTGTCTATATTTCTCAGGTATCATTTGGTATGCAAGCAATACTTCCTCTTTAATCTTATCATAATCAGAAAAATTTTGCCCCTCCAGAGTCTCTACTCTCTGGAATCCTTTACCCACAAGTTGTGTGTGAACTAGGGTAGCCCACTTCTGTTTGGGCCATCCTTGCTCCAAAGCAGTCTTCTCAAAAAAAGAAAAATATCTATCTGGGTCACTCTCTGTAAACTTAGGGACAAAATTTGCAGCTTTAGTTATGCTAAAGTACTGCTCAGGCTCTTGTTCTGAACCTCCTAATCTTTGACGTTCTTCCTCCTTAGCTTTCATTAATTTCATTTCAGCCTCTAGTACTGCTAATTTAAGTCTCATTCTCTCCATTTCCATATCACCTGGAGTAGGTGATTCCTCATCTTCACTGTTAACAGGCATGTTTACTAATGAATTATTACCTTCTTCCCTGAAGCCTAAAAAGTATAAAGACTCATCTTCTGACATAGCTTTATCTTTAAACACTTACTTCCCTCTTACAGTATCAGTGGACAAAGTTTTCCCACAGGCACATAAAATAACACAAATTGAATGTAAACTATGCACATAGCACTTACCATAACCACAACAAAAATGTGTTACTCAACCTTTCTCCCACCTTAGGAGAAAAACAACCTGTAAACTAATATATGAAAACAGCACTTCCACTGACACCACCTTGGTAAATCTTCTACCAGAAACATGCAACTGTTATTACCCCATACCAGCACATATAGTTCAAAGAATGTTTTGAGTTATTTTAGCAGTCAAATAACTCTCCCGGTCAAGCTCCCATGTTACGTTGGTTTGTCCCTTATTACTTTGATAGTAAGGTTCTCACTACATGTTCTAGTGTGGGGTAGCTTTTTACTTAATGGCATTATCTGTCTAGGGGTAATACTTACATCATGGCCGATCATCTTGAGTGTCTGATATTCTCTCACCAGCCCTCTTCACAGGTTATGTAAACTACTACTATAAAAATATAACTGTATTCTCAATAATGTACAGAATATACAATTACAGCCTCACACTTTAAAAACAAAGATCTACACACTCCATAGCTGTTCTCCCACATGGTGTATCTTATTAACTTTTGTCCTTCTCTCTTCTTGACATAACTCTGGGCTAACCAGTGTTTTGACACACTTTAGTCACCCTGGGTATGGTGGCCACAACTTAAATTATAAAAACTCACCCCTGGAGCACACATACTGCCCCAAAAGATAGAAGAAGGACCCAGAGATCCTGCCAGGTTGAAGGTCAGCCACAGAGAGTGAGCCTCAGTGAGAGGGAGAGAGAGAAAGACTTGCTAAGCTCCTCCCACCAAAACAAAAGACAATTCTCCAGTTACCAAGCACAATTCTCCAGTTACCACAATTCTACCACCCTTAATTTTACTTTTACAAAAAGAAATACAACTTTATAAACTACTTATTTAAATTGTGTGTGTGTCTACAGTATAACCTATTATATTGAGAAAAAGGCTTGACCCAGCTGCCTCTCAGTCATAAGGTTGATCAGTCCTTCTGACATTTAGAACTGAGTCCCCATCAATTCAATATAATTAGGTATTCCAGAGTAACTGTTACTTATAAATACATGTTGGGTCCTATAGCCCCATAACAATGTTGAAAAATCATCGAAAAAAATAAATTTTTCTGCAAATTTGAACGATTCAAGGCTTTTTGAAGGATTTCTAGTAAAACTTCATTTTTTAGAACTAAAATATGTATATACAAAGTATTTCACAAAAATAGCATAGTTTCGCTGACTTTTATCATAAAATTCTATTGCAGCAGAAATTCTGATTTAAAAGGTTAAAAAAAACTGTGAATTTTAGCAAAAAATAAGTTTTGTCAGAAAACCATTCCAGACGTTCTAAATCGTCGAAATATGCAATAAAACATCATTTTAGCAGATTTTCCTGAGTTTTTAAATGTTTCAAGTATTTTTTGAAAATATGTGAAATATTCAAAATTAATATTAATTTATATGAATTTTTATAGGGAATTTTGAAAAATTTAAAACATATACGAAAATGTTGAAAAATCATCGAAAATCATATTTTTTGGCATATTTCGAAGATTCAAAGATTTTTCAAAGATTTTTATTTAAATTTTTTTGAATTAAAAATGTATTTACTAAGTACTTCACTAAAATACCATAATTTTTCTTAATTTTAGCATAAAATTCAATTGCAGCAGTAATTCTGATTTAAAAGCTTGAAAATCTATGAATTTAAATAAAAATTGTGCTTCGCCAAAAAGCATTCAAAACGCTCTAAATCGTCGAAATATGCAACAAAATATAATTTTAGCGCCTGTGCTTAATTTTTAGTAACATTTCAAGTTTTTTTTTTAAATATATGAAATATTCAATATTAATGCTGATTTTTAACGATTTTCATTTGGATTTTTTAAAAATGAGTTAAATATATGCAAAAGTTGAAAAAAAATTATCGATTCAATTATACAAGGCTTTTTCACAGAATTCTTTTTGAAAAACTTCAATTGATTTAGTTTATTTTTATTGAGAGAGAACTTCAAAAAATCGGATGAATTTGCTTTTAGCATAAAATTCAATTCCAACAGTAATTCTGATTTAAAAGTGCGAAAAGCTATGAATTTTATCTAAAAAATGTGGTTCGTCAAAAAACATTGAAAACGCCCTAAACCGTCGAAATATGCAACAAAATATCATTTTAGCACATTTTTCTAATGTTTTTAATGATTCAAGTATTTTTAGAAAATGTATTAAACATTCAAAATTAATATAGATTTTTATGGTTTTTATTGGGAATTTTTAAAAATGTGCAAAATATATGTTAATGTTGGAAAATCATTGAAAATCATATTTTTCGGCATATTTCAACGATTCAAATTTTTTTGAACCATATCATGATAAATTTCAATTTTTTGAATTAAAATATGTGTTTACGAAGTGGTTCACAAAAGTGGCATGATTTTGCTTACTTTTAGCATAAAATTCAATTGCAGCATTAATTCTGATGATAAAGCTTTAAAATCTATGAATTACAGATAAAAATAAAGTGCTACGTCGGCACCACTATCATGGGTTTTAATCCAAACTCCTCCGACATTAACTTTGTTATGACGAAACCATTAAATCATGTTTAAAGTGATTCAGTTCAACGTACGTTCTTACTTCACAATTAGACACCTACTGGCCGAGCTCCTTGAAGCAGAGAGACCAGATATTGTTTTGCTAAACAGTACCTGCCTCAAAGCCCCTCAACGTATCCGCCATTATGGTTATACTGCACTACAGTCCCCCTATGATCCCCACGATGGGGTTGCCATCCTTGTCAAATCCAACATAAAACACGAATCCCTCCCAATCCCTTTTATTCACCAACACTGTCTTGCAGTCAGAATACACACCCACCTTGGCCCCTTTATCTTTTTCACCACCTATGCTCGCCCAAACACTATTCTCAACATACACAACCTTTCCTTAGTCTTCAACTACACCAACACACCAACATACCTACTAGCTGACATGAATGCCAAACACACCGCCTTTCATCACGCCAGTAACAACCAACTTGGCCACCAATTACTCAACTTCACTAACCATAAACACCTAATTCATCTCGGCCCAGACTTCAATACCTTCTTCAATCACACGGGCCAAGGCAAACCAGACATCATTCTGGCAGACCGAGCCAGTTCTCTGTTTCAACACTACATCTCACCTGGCCCTATTACAGGCTCTGATCACATCCCAGTCATCTTGCACATTTCCTCCAACCCTATCCTCATTCCAACCACACCTTCCTTCTCCTACAAGAACGCTGACTGGGATGCTTTCAAACAACACATAGACAATATTAACCTCACCTATGACTATAACAACAAACCTATCTCTGACATCGATACTCAACTTGATCTCATCCAGGACACCATTACACAAGCAGCCAACAACGCAATACCAAAGAAAACTCACACCACTCGTTATTCCTTCAAACCGTCACTCAGAACAAGAAGACTAATTATCTGCTACCACAACCGCTTCCTCTACAACACACACAGATTTAATCAAGTTCGATTAGATCTCACTTACCTTAAAAACAACATTCTACACAGTCTAGATCAAGACCACAACAATCACTGGTCACAACTCATACAACAAGCTGACAAACAGCGTATTAAAAACACTAAAGCCTTCTGGAACTTTATCAAAAAAATAAGAGGCACTTCTCCCACCAACAAATTCAAACACATCACTCACAACAACACACACATCTCAGACCCGCAGGCTGCTACCAACATCTTCAAACACATCTGGGAGAACATCTTCCACCCTCACCGACCTCACCCTAACGTTATTCAACACATTCAGAACATAGAACATTGGAACACTGCACACACACAAGATACAACACCAGATAGCCACATTCATCTAGACTCTCTTACCTCCTCCCAAGAACTCGACACTCCTTTCACCAACACAGACATTAAAACTCTCCTTAGACACCTTCCTCCCAAGGCTCCTGGCGCCTCTGGCCTAAACCATATTATCCTAAAACACCTTCCTGACTCTATCATTACTGCCTACACAAACCTCCTCAATGCCTCCCTTGCCTCTGGATACTTCCCTTCCCTCTTCAAAGCTGCTACTACTATCCTCCTTCCTAAACCCAAAAAAGACCACTCTTATCCTAGAAACTATCGCCCTATCAGCCTCCTCGAAACTTTAGGTAAACTCTTTGAAAAACTCATCAACCATCGCCTTCGCAGATACCTGGAACACAACTCTCTACTTTCTGATGGTCAGTTTGGCTTCAGAACACACAGATCCACACAAGATGCCATTAACATCATTCTCAACTACATCCACATAAACACAGAACAAAGAAACAGGACAGCCCTGGTTGCAAAAGACGTTGAAAAAGCTTTTGACACTGTCTGGCACCAAGGGCTCAAGTACAAACTCTGCACTAACTTTAACCTGCCTCTCACTACTCGTAAACTCCTCTGCAACTTCCTAGACGGCCGTACCATGAGAATCAAATTCCAAGGCTGTTACTCTGACTACTTCACACTAAATGCTGGAGTACCCCAGGGATCTGTCCTCTCCCCTACCCTCTACATTTTATACACTAACGACATTCCAACACCTGTATACCAAAACTCCATCACACTAGCCTATGCAGACGACATTACACAACTTATCACTCATGCCAATATAGATACACTCACACACAAAACACAAAATGAGGTCGACAGGATAGCCATCTGGGAACAAAAATGGAGGATCAAAACCAATGCAGCTAAATCCAGCATTACATATTTTAACTACAGAAAACGTGATCCTCCATTACCTGTCGAGCTCAGAACAGCTGACACCCGCACTTACATCCCCATCACACAATCTGTCACTGTCCTTGGCGTTAATCTTGACTACCTTCTACGCTTACACGGACACGTTCACTCAAGGCATGCAACAGCTAGTAAGGCCCTTGCGGGCCTCTACAAGCTGAAACATGCCTCTCAACGCACCAAACTACACCTCTACAAATCCCTTATACGTCCTCTGATAACTTACTCTCCTCTAGCCCTCTCTCTTGCAGCAAAAACAAACTTACTTAAACTGCAGCGTGTCCAGAACAAGGCGCTGCGCTGGGTGCTTGATGTCAGATGGGAGGACTTCGCCACATGCGAGTCTCTACATGCCCAGTTAGCCATCCCTGCTCTGAATCTGTACTGGAAGACGCTCAGTGACAGACAGATTGACAAACTTGTGACACGACATGACTACTGGACCTCTCTCCTTGACGAAGACATTCGCAGACCCACAAACCAACACAACCTTTTCTACTCCTTGCATGATCCTGCTCCTAACCCTATTTACAAATAACCTTGGATTCTCCGAGAGGTACCTTCTATGACAGGTACCATTCTCTGATCCACGTTCGCCTTACCCTTTGGGTTAAGACATGGCTCAGTTCTACACTCCTCTCTAGCTCTAAACGTCGCATGTCCCTTACTTCCCGCTCGCCCCACCGGAGTCCCAACAGAAGAGCCTGAATTTCTCTTCTCAATATCTGTCCCACGATCGCCTCGCTGCTGGGTTAAGCCCTGGCTCTATTTCTACGACTAAGAACACTCCTCTCCAGCACTGCTCTTCGTCTGTCCCGTCTTCCCCGCTCATCCCATTTGGGATCTTACCTGAACTTTCGTTCGTTCGTTCGTTACTTCAACTCCATATTGTTTCAGACTATGGGACAATGCTCTTCTCCAGACTGAGGGACTGACCACCTCAAAACTTTAAGGGTGATGGACTGATTACATCGTCTTCAAGTCTCTTCTGCTTCTATCAACTTTTCTGTACTCGACTGAAGAAGCCTACTGTGTAGGCGAAACGTTTCGAAATAAAGATACCTAACTGTTGCATATGTGTCTTACCTTACAACCTGTCGGTATTTTATACCATTTTAATGTTCAAAACTGATCCTTGTGGAACGCCACTAGTGACTAATCCATATTCAGATTTCACTCCATTAATGGTAATTCTCTGCTTTCTATTGGTAAGCCATGCCTCTATCCATGCTAGAACTTTACCTCCTATACCATGAACTGCCACTTTTTTCAAGAGTCTACTGTGAGGTACTCTATCGAAGGCTTTACTAAAATTCAAATAAACAATATCATATTCCTTGTCACTGTCAACTGCCTCAAATGTTCTATTGAAGAACGTCAGTAAGTTTGTCAGGCAGGAACGACCTCTCGTGAATCCATGCTGAGATTCATTTATCAAGTTATGCTCTTCAAGGTGACTTCTGATAGTGTCAGCTATAATTGATTCTAATAACTTGCCCACTATAGATGTCAAGCTTATTGGACGGTAATTTGAAGGAACGGACTTATCCCCTGATTTGAATATAGGAACCACATTAGCCATCTTCCACAACTCAGGCACAACACCGGTAAGGATGGACGCATTAAACACTCTCGTTAATGGCTGACTAAGCTCCATCTTGCATTCCTTAAGTACCCTGGAAAACAACTCATCGGGTCCCGGGGGCTTATTTTGCTTCAGTTTATCTATCTGTTTAATAACCATGTCCCTCGTGACAGTTATATTAGTTAATTTAAATTCATCAGGAACTAAATAATTGTAAATTACTGGAATCTCATTTACATCTTCCTGTGTAAAAACTGACAAAAAATAGTCATTAAATAAGGAACACATTTCCATTTCGTTATCCGTCAGCTGTCCATTCCCAATTTTCAGAGGTCCCACTTTTTCCTTCACCTTCGTCCTATACACTTGAAAGAACCCCTTTGGATTAGTCCTTGATTCAGTAGCAACTTTAATTTCATAGTCACGTTTAGCCTTTTTAATCGCCTTTTTTACTTCTCTTTTAAGTTGAACATACTGGTCAGTAAGGTCAACCTCTCCTCTTCTGATGCGCCTTTAAATTCCCCTTTTCTCTCCTAATAGATGCTTTAACCTACTGTTAACCCATTTGGGATAGTTATTATTAGACCTAATATCACTCTGGGGAATGTATATACTCTGGGCATGATGTATATTATTAAGAAAAAAAATCATAAAAGCAGATCCCTTCATAAGCATAAGTATGATCATCGCCAATAAAATCATTAGCTAGATAACCCCAATCAAGATTAGACAGATGTTCCCTAAGTCCATTATAATCGGCAGAACGGAAATCAGGGATTTTTACTATATTATCATTATTCTTGCATTCCCAGTTAATGCTAAAAGTGATGGATTTGTGATCACTTGCGCCAAGCTCTTCAGTGATCTCCAGATTATTCACGAGTGTTTCCTTATTTGACAAGACTAGGTCTAGCAAATTATCACCCCTGGTAGGCTCTGTCACGCTCTGCTTCAGAAAACAGTCCTGAACTGTTTCCATAAAGTCACTGGACTTGATTACCTGTCAAAGAATTCCAGTCAATTTGACTAAAGTTAAAGTCCCCTACTATGACTATGTTATCGTGTCTAGAAGCCCTAACAATTTCGTCCCAAAGAAGTCTCCCTCTATCGTGATCCAAGCCTGGAGGTCGGAATATTACACCTAGAATTAGTTTTTCTTGACCCTCTACAAACTCTACCCAAACAGATTCTGTTACTGTTCCATCTATTTTTATACCTGTTTTTATGCAACAATTAATATTTCCTCGAACATATAATGCAACTTCTCCCCCCTTTCCATTACATCTATCCACATTAAACAACTTAAATCCCTGAATATTACACTCAACAGTCATATCCCGACTCTTTAAATCATATCACGTTTCAGTTAATGCAATGATATCAAAGTTCCGAGCACATGCTACCAAACGTAGTTCATTAATTTTATTTCTTGCACTTCGACTGTTAGCATAAAATACCATCATATGTTTTTTCTCCTGCACATTTTTCCTATTGATCTTTGTTTTTACACAATTTCTGAAATTATCATTACCCAGAGTTACTCCATGACACTTACTATTAATATTCTTAATATCAGAGCGTAAGTCAATATATCCTCACTCATTATTTATCATTTCTAAACCCATACCTCTAACTAATCCTAGTTTAAAGTCCTAACAACCCCCTCAACTGAGTTAGCAAGAAAACCCACACCTGCCCTGGATAAGTGAACCCCATCCCTGGCATACATGTCATTTCGGCCATAGAAGTTGTCCCAGTTGTCAATGAATGGTACTGCATTATCCTTACAGTGTTTATCCAGCCAACAATTAATGCCAATTGCTCTGGACAACCATTCATAAGAACATAAGAACATAAGAAAGGAGGAACACTGCAGGAGGCCTGCTGGCCCATACTAGGCAGGTCCTTTACAATTCATCCCACTAACAAAACATTTGCCCAACCCAATTTTCAATGCCACCAAGAAATAAGCTCTGATGTGAAAGTCCCACTCAAATCCAACCCCTCCCACTCATGTACTTATCCAACCTAGATTTGAAACTACCCAAAGTCCCAGCCTCAATAACCCAACTAGGTAGACTGTTCCACTCATCAACTACCCTATTTCCAAACCAATACTTTCCTATGTCCTTTCTAAATCTAAACTTATCTAATTTAAATCCATTACTGCGGGTTCTCTCTTGGAGAGACATCCTCAAGACCTTATTAATATCCCCTTTATTAATACCTATCTTCCACTTATACACTTCGATCAGGTCTCCCCTCATTCTTCGTCTAACAAGTGAATGTAACTTAAGAGTCTTCAATCTTTCTTCATAAGGAAGATTTCTAATGCTATGTATTAATTTAGTCATCCTACGCTGAATGTTTTCTAACGAATTTATGTCCATTTTGTAATACGGAGACCAGAACTGAGCTGCATAATCTAGGTGAGGCCTTACTAATGATGTATAAAGCTGCAGTATGACCTCTGGACTTCTGTTGCTTACACTTCTTGATATAAATCCCAGTAATCTATTTGCCTTATTACGTACGCTTAGGCATTGCTGTCTTGGTTTAAGGTTGCTGCTCACCATAACCCCCAAGTCCTTTTCGCAATCTGTATGGCTAAGTTCTACATCATTTAACTTATAAGTACTAGGGTTATGGGCACTCCCAAGCTTCAGAACCTTGCATTTATCTACATTGAACTGCATCTGCCACTTTTCTGACCAAGAATAGAGTTTGTTTAAATCCTCCTGAAGTTCCATAACATCTACGTTTGAATCAATTATCCTACCTATCTTTGTGTCATCGGCGAATTTGCTCATATCACTAGTAATTCCCTCATCAAGATCATTGATATATATTATAAACAACAACGGGCCCAAGACTGATCCCTGTGGAACGCCACTTGTTACAGATCCCCACTTCCTGTCAGTGAGCCATGACTCGATCCACGAGAGCACTTTTTCCCCCAATGCCATGAGCTGCCACTTTCTTTAACAGTTTATGGTGCAGAACTCTATCAAAACCCTTACTAAAATCTAAGTAAATAATATCAAATTCTTTATTGTGGTCAACAGCCTCAAAAGCTTTACTGAAGAAAGTTAATAAATTAGTTAGACAAGACCGGCCTCTTGTGAATCCATGCTGAGTATCATTAATCAAGCTATGCTTATCGAGATGGCTTCTTATAATCTCAGCTATAATTGACTCTAGTAATTTGCCTACAATTGAGGTCAGGCTTATTGGGCGGTAATTTGACGGTAACGACTTGTCCCCTGTTTTAAAAATAGGAGTTACATTAGCCATCTTCCACATATCAGACACTACACCTGTTTGAAGAGCTAAATTAAAAATATTAGTTAATGGTTCACAGAGTTCCATTCATTTACTAACACCTCCTCGTGGCAAAATGCCACATATAACGGGGCGCCCCCCTTTCTTCCTAATGATGTCTATAGCTGTCCTGAACTTTCTAACTAAATCCTCACTTCTACGCTTGCCTACATCATTGCCTCCAGCACTTAGGCAAATAATAAGATTGATCCCATTACCGTTTATGATGTTGTCAAGCCGGCTAACAATGTCCTCCATCCCATCCCCAGGAAAGCAAACCCTCTGTCTCCTACTCCTGTCCTTCAAGCAGAATGCCCTATCCATGTATCTAACCTGGCTATCCCCAACAACAACAATATTCTTACCTTCCTTGTCTTTCGTCGTGACGGTCCCAGCAGTCGACTCACATTCGTCGGGTAGCACCGAGAAAGCATTGGAGGTTTCCAAAAGAGTTTCCACAGCAGTCTTTTTCTTCTTCATCGTTTCTGGCTTTCCATTCGCCTTCTTGATCGTCAACATCGTCGTCCCCTGCTGCCCAGCCACTGACCACGATCCCTTCTTGACCTGAGGACTTGAAACAGGAGGACTACTACGAATCCTCTTGTTCTCCTCGGTCAATCGCCGTATCTCCATCTTCACTACCCTCAATTCTTCCTTAAGTTGCTGGTAAAGTTGCTCGATGGAGGGCATCTTGGTTCAGTCCACGGGGAGCACACAAGACACTTCTTCACAGAGTTAAGTACAGGTCACCACACTTAAGTACAGGTCACCACTGAGCTTATTTCTTGGGTAGCATTGAGGATTGGGTTGGGAAAATGTTTCGTTAGTGGGATGAATTGTAAAGAACCTGCCGAGCATGGGCCAACAGGCCTGCTGCAATGCTCTTCCTTTCTTATAACAACATAAGAAAGGAGGAACACTGCAGTAGGGATATTGGCCTGTTCTTATGTTCTAATGGCAGGAGAGGTGCAGCAGTCGTAGGTGGTGTTACATTTGTCCAATGTGGAAGTAGGTCGTGCCCTAATGGGAGCAATCCTATTATCTGTCTCAGTACTGGAGGCAACGATGTTGGCAGACGTAGGAGTGAAGACCTGATTAGCAGGTATAGGTCAGCAATAGAAATAATTAGAAGGAAGGGTGGGAACCCTGTCATATGTGGTATTTTGCCAAGAAGAGGAGATGGAAATGAATGGTTGTCCAGGGCAATTGGTGTCTATTGCTGGCTGGACAAATACTGTAAGGAAAACGCGGTAACATTCATTGACAACTGGGACCTCTTCTATGGCAGAAATGACATGTATGCCAGGGATAGGGTTCACTTATCTAGGTCTGGGGTGGGGGCACTGGCAACTGCAGTGGAGGGAGCTGTTAGGACTTTAAACTAGGAATAGTTAGTGGTATGGGTTTTGGCAGGAAAATAGTGAAGTCCCAGTGTAGTAACATTATGAGTTCTAGGGGGAACTAGTAAAAAGCAGAACGAGGTAGATATTGAGAAGCCAGTGACACTGGGTGATAAGGACAGTAATAGGTTTAGTAGAAAAACAGAAATGAGCAGGAAAGGTAAAGAGAAAGGAGAGTCTTTCAATGTTTATTATGCTAATAGCCGTAGTGCTAGGAATAAGATGGACGAGTTGAGATTAGTTGCTAGTGCAGGTAACATTGATGTATAGGTTTAATTCCAAAAGTTGGGACATGCCTGCGGAATGTCACATTCAGGGTTTTAAATTGTCCCTAGTAGATAGAAGTATTGGGAAGGGGGGTGGGGTGGCATTGTATGTCCAAGATCGCTTGAACTGTTGCATAAAAACTGGTATTAAGTCTGAAGTAACACATACAGAGTCTGTTTAGATAGAATTTTCAGAAGGGCATGGAAAACTGATTTTAGGTTGTGAGGGAAAAGTTCAATAGGTAGGAGTAGCGAGGGAGTATATATTAACAATAGTTTGATTGCCGGCTACTAGCTAAGGTAGGGTAAGTCTAGCTCCCGCTATTCCCTCCTTTTTTCCCCCTCCACGAAAGTGATAGTTTGATTGCCGGCTGCTTGTTAAGGTAGGGTCAGTCTAGCTCCCCCTATCCCTTCCCCTCCCTCTTCCCCCCCCCCCCCCGAAAGGTGACGTGTGAGGCTCCGGCCAAACAGTAATCACTCGACTCACAACTCCCAGCACTACTGTAAGTACACGCCTGCTCATATTCTAGTGGACTTATTGGTTTAAAGCTTTACTTTTGACCAATAATAAACTTAGTCCTTTCAGTCTTGCTCTATGTTAAATGTCTTAATAATCATCACGTCTTTTAGGTATTTTACTTATCATTGAGAGTGATTTCTTAAGCAGTGGTTAACCTGTCTCTCTTTCCAGCTTGGAATGACAGAATGGGTCACCTGCCAACCAACGAGTAGAACTGAAGGAGATGGACTAACGTCCTGAGACGTCCCATGTTTTATCTATTTACCTGTGCACTTGTATGAAATTGCAGGACGTAACCCCTCATCACTGCAGCGGCAAAGAACCTGCTTTCCTGTCATCAGGATAGATTATTTTACGGCTGTAGACTCTGTGAAGAACGAGCTGGTGGATTGTCACCAACACCTGCGACCCCCCGCCCCCCACATCATCAGCAACGGCTATGATTTCAACAACACGCAGTGTCACCAACACCAGACACCCAAGTTTTATATATATTAGTGTTGAATTCAGATATAATTTATATTTTTCATTTTTCATTTTCTTTAATGTAGGATCAATATTTCATATTTAAGTGTTTTATGTTTTATATTTTCTAAATAATAAAGCGTTTGTGTTTGTCAGTTTTTGTTCTTTTTCTATGCATTAATTTTCCTGAGGAGGAGCCAGCCTTAGTAATACGGACTGAAGTTGTTACAGGGCTGAGTAAACCTTCACAAGTGGTGACCTTGCCAGGATCAACTCGACTGAATGAAGATTCAACTCCATCTCGAATCTACCATTGGAACTTCAACGCCGTATACCACAGACGGTTACCACCAGCCATGAGTAATCATTCTCTATGGTAGGACTACAGTACAGGTATTTAAAAGATTTGGTGATTGTTATAGTCTGAATTTATTGTAAGTCAAGTCAAGGCAGGAATACTAGTTAATTCTGCCCCATATATATTTGTGTGAGCTTGAAACGCTTTGGAGGATTTGACTCTAGGGACCCGAGATTTTCCAGTGACAATTTGTTTCATTGAGCTCTTTATTATATCAAGGGAACTGTCATAGGACAATCTTGATTTGTTGGTGAGAAGATTGGATGGTCAAGGGACCCCATTCTACTTACTGTTTGCTCGGAGCTGGCATAGAACCCTTCATTTTCATTAATTCATATTGTTTAATTGAAGCAGGGATCAAGCCCTCTGGTTTATTTACAGTTTGAGTGGAGCAGGAATTGAACCCTTCGTTTTCTTTGATACACATTTAATTTTTCCCCTGGTAGTTTAAGTTATTCTTGCAAGTATGGAGGAATACCAGTTTTTGATGAATGCTGGAAGTAAGTTAGGAATAACAGGGAAAAATTTAGAATCTTTCATTAGTGCTAAGATCCAGGAAAGACTTGAAAGAGAGAGAATCGAGAGAGAAGAGAGACAGAAAGGGAAAGACAGGAGGAAAAGGAGAGAGAGAAAATCAAAAGAGAAGAAGAAAAGGAGAGAGAGAATCGAAAGAGAAGAGAAAAATGAGAGAGAGAGAATTGAAAGAGAAGAGAAAAAGGAGAGAGAGAGAGTTGAAAGAGAAAACAAAGATAAACAGTTAGAAAGAGAGAGAGAAGACAAAAAGGAGCACGATAGACTTGATCGTGAGAAGAGAGCTAGAGAACATGAGGAAAGAGCTAGAGAACGTGAGGAAAAAGCTAGAGAACATGAATTAAGAGAGAGAGAAAAAAAGATCCCGAGCTCGAAAAAGCTTGCCTTGAATTAGAAAATAAAAAGTTAACTCTTACACAACAACAATTAGAGGAAGGAGTAATTGAACATCATGCAGCTAGGGCACATATTCCAACACCTAATTTACCTCCCTTCACAGAGGGTGAAGGCATTACTTCATACATTATCAGGTTTGAAAATACCGCTACCCTCTGTGAATGGCGTGCTGACACCTGGGCTACCAGGATATGAATGTTATTTTCTGGTACAGCTTTGAATATCTATGCAACTTTGTTGCAGGATATCATATGTAATTATAACCTACTGAAGAAGGCAATCCTTAAAGCATATCAAAAAACCACAAATTCTTAGAGGAAAGATTTCAGGTATGCCACCTTACAGCATGGCCAAAACTTTCAGCAGTTACAAGTAACACTCGTTTGTTCGACTTTTGGACAGAGAGTTCAGGAATTGATCACAGTTATGAATCTCTTAGAGACTTCATGGTTGCTGACCAGTTCCTGACAACTCTTCCTCACCAGATACGAACATTCATTAGAGAACGTAACCTGATTAAAGCTGATGAAGTTGCTGAGGCAGCTGACTTGTATGCTGAGGCTCACAATTCCTATAAAGACCTAAAGGGATCGAACCTTAAAGGCAATGGTTCACCTGAACCAAAGATTAAGAAGCCTACAGTAGAAGCTTTTGGCAGTATAAGTGCTGGACATGACTCTTACCACGACAGTCACATCAGAATGAAAGCTATGTACCATTTGACAATTATTTAATTCCATTTTATCATTAGCCCATTATAGTACCAAGCTTTAAGGAGTTTTCAAGCAGATATAAGTTGAGCAACCGCCAATTACAAATGAAATTACTTTAATTTAAAATTCAACATCATTTACTAAAAAAATAAATAATTACGTTCAGCTTTAATTACAGTTAGTTACTCCAAGCCTGGCCGTCAGAGACTCTCAGCCTGTCCTCTCAATTACACTTGTCCTAGCTGTCACATCCTGTCCTCACTCTTACACGCTCTTCTCTCCATCACAACCCCTCTACATAACAACCTCTCCTCTCCGTCACAGTCCCTTTACATCACAACCTCTCCTCTCCGTCACAGCCCCTCTATGTCACAACCTCTCCTCTTCGTAACAGTCCCTTTACGTCACAACCTCTCCTCTGCGTTACTAGCTCTCATTAAGGCAACAGGCTATTATTTTCTCCATCACAACCTCTCCTGTCTGTCACATTATCTGCTCACCGCCACATCCTCTCCTCAGCAACAACATCACCACTCTTACACACCTTATGGTTACTTTCTTGAACACATCCTTTTACCCGCAACAGCATCTCCAATCCTGCACATGCTCTCCCCCGCAGCAGCATCTCCACTCCTGCACATCTTATGGCCACTTTCTTGTATACATCCTGATTATTCACCAGAGTAATATAGATAAAGATGCTATAATACTTCATGTGATATATCAAGTGGTGACCTGTACATAGCTCTGTAAAGCTTTGTCCAGTGTGTTTTCCGTGAATCTGTACAAGATGTCCTCTCTTGAGCAACTTTACCAGCAGCAAAAAGAGGAGCTTAGCTTGAGATACGGCGATTGACAGAGGAAAACATGAGGATTCGAAGTAATTCTCCTGTTGTGAGTCCTCAGGTCAAGAGAGGAATCTGGTCAGTGGCCGGCCAAAATGGAACGGAGCTGAAAATCAAGAAGACTGTTGGAAAGGCGGAAAAAACGAAGGTCCAGAAGAATGCTGTGGAGACTTCCAACCCATTTTCAGTGCTACCCGACGAATGTGTGTTGTCAACTGGAAACGTCACAATGAGTACCAAGGAATCATTGGCAGAGGAGGGTGAGTCGACATCACTTGAAATCCCAACGAAGACCATCGAGAACCTCACTACGAACTCCACCAGTGAAGGAAAGAACATTGTTTTAGTTGGGGACAGTCAAGTGAAATTTATGAAGAGGACATTTTGTTTTAGGGACAGGAAAGGCAGAGGGTGTTTTCCTGGGGCCGGGATGGGGGATATTGTTAGTCGTCTGGACGATATTATGAAGGGTAATGGGAGTAATCCTATTATCTGCCTCAGTGCAGGAGGCAATGATGTTGGCAGACGTAGGAGTGAAGACCTGATTAAAAGGTATAGGACAGCAATAGAGATATTTAGGAAGAAGGGTGGGAACCCTGTGTTATGTGGCATTTTGCCCCAGGAGAGGAGTTAGAAATGAATGGTTGTCCAGGGCAACTGGTGTCAGTTGCTGGCTGGGCAAACATTGTAAAGAAAATGCAGTAACATTCATAGACAACTGGGACCTCTTCTATGGCAGAAATGATATGTATGCAAGGGATGGGTTCCACTTATCTATGTTCGGGGTGGGAGCACTGGCCAATGCAGTGGAGGGAGCTCTTAGGTCATTAAACTAGAAATACATAGTGGTATGGGTTTTCGTGGAAAATCAATGTATTCTGTGTGAAGCGATAGTGTGAGTTTTAAGGGAACAAGTTATAGGCAGAATGAGGTTATTGGTGAACATAGGAGAGTAACAGGCACACTGGAGGAACAGAAATCAGCAGGAAGAAAAAAGAGAATGGAGGGTTTCTAAAAATATACTAATAGTCGTAGTGCGAGAAATAAGATGGACGAATTGAGATTAGTTGCAAGTGCAAGTAACATTAATGTTTTTGCCGTAACTGAGACGTGGTTTAATATTGTTCCAAGTAGATAGAAGTATTGGGAAGGGGGGTGGGGTGGCACTGTATGTCCGTGATCGTTTGAATTGTTGCATAAAAACGAGTATAAAGTCTGAAGCACATACTGAGTCTGTTTGGGTAGAATTTTCAGAGGAGCATGAAAAATTTTGATTTTATACGTTATATACCGTCTTGCAAACCCGGATTGAGACCGAGGAAGACTACTCTGGGAGGAAATTGTTAAGGCCACAAGGCACAATAACGTTGTAATTTTAGGGGACATTAACTTTAGTAATGTCGACTGAAATTTTCTGACTGGGAATTTAGAATCTAACAACTTTTTAGTAGTAGTTCAGGACTGTTTTTTTAAGCAGTTTATGACAGAACCTACAATTATAGCTGAGATTATAAGAAGCCATCTCGATAAGCATAGCTTGATTAATGATACTCAGCATGGATTCACAAGAGGCCGGTCTTGTCTAACTAATTTATTAACTTTCTTCAGTAAAGCTTTTGAGGCTGTTGACCACAATAAAGAATTTGATATTATTTACTTAGATTTTAGTAAGGGTTTTGATAGAGTTCCGCACCATAGACTGTTAAAGAAAGTGGCAGCTCATGGCATTGGGGGAAAAGTGCTCTCGTGGATCGAGTCATGGCTCACTGACAGGAAGCAGAGAGTGTCCATAAATGGGGTTAAATCCGAGTGGGGATCTGTAACAAGTGGCGTTCCACAGGGATCAGTCTTGGGCCCGTTGTTGTTTATAATATATATCAATGATCTTGATGAGGGAATTACTAGTGATATGAGCAAATTCGCCGATGACACAAAGATAGGTAGGATAATTGATTCAAACGTAGATGTTATGGAACTTCAGGAGGATTTAAACAAACTCTATTCTTGGTCAGAAAAGTGGCAGATGCAGTTCAATGTAGATAAATGCAAGGTTCTGAAGCTTGGGAGTGCCCATAACCCTAGTACTTATAAGTTAAATGATGTAGAACTTAGCCATACAGATTGCGAAAAGGACTTGGGGTTATGGTGAGCAGCAACCTTAAACCAAGACAGCAATGCCTAAGCGTACGTAATAAGGCAAATAGATTACTGGGATTTATATCAAGAAGTGTAAGCAACAGAAGTCCAGAGGTCATACTGCAGCTTTATACATCATTAGTAAGGCCTCACCTAGATTATGCAGCTCAGTTCTGGTCTCTGTATTACAAAATGGACATAAATTCGTTAGAAAACATTCAGCGTAGGATGACTAAATTAATACATAGCATTAGAAATCTTCCTTATGAAGAAAGATTGAAGACTCTTAAGTTACATTCACTTGTTAGACGAAGAATGAGGGGAGACCTGATCGAAGTGTATAAGTGGAAGATAGGTATTAATAAAGGGGATATTAATAAGGTCTTGAGGATGTCTCTCCAAGAGAGAACCCGCAGTAATGGATTTAAATTAGATAAGTTTAGATTTAGAAAGGACATAGGAAAGTATTGGTTTGGAAATAGGGTAGTTGATGAGTGGAACAGTCTACCTAGTTGGGTTATTGAGGCTGGGACTTTGGGTAGTTTCAAATCTAGGTTGGATAAGTACATGAGTGGGAGGGGTTGGATTTGAGTGGGACTTTCACATCAGAGCTTATTTCTTGGTGGCATTGAAAATTGGGTTGGGCAAATGTTTTGTTAGTGGGATGAATTGTAAAGGACCTGCCTAGTATGGGCCAGCAGGCCTCCTGCAGTGTTCCTCCTTTCTTATGTTCTTATGTTCTTATGAATGGTTGTCCAGAGCAATTGGCATTAATTGTTGGCTGGATAAACACTGTAAGGATAATGCAGTACCATTCATTGACAACTGGGACAACTTCTATGGCCGAAATGACATGTATGCCAGGGATGGGGTTCACTTATCCTGGGCAGGTGTGGGTTTTCTTGCTAACTCAGTTGAGGGGGTTGTTAGGACTTTAAACTAGGATTAGTTAGAGGTATGGGTTTAGAAATGATAAATAATGAGTGAGGATATATTGACTTACGCTCTGATATTAAGAATATTAATAGTAAGTGTCATGGAGTAACTCTGGGTAATGATAATTTCAGAAATTGTGTAAAAACAAAGATCAATAGGAAAAATGTGCAGGAGAAAAAACATATGATGGTATTTTATGCTAACAGTCGAAGTGCAAGAAATAAAATTAATGAACTACGTTTGGTAGCATGTGCTCGGAACTTTGATATCATTGCATTAACTGAAACGTGGTATGATTTAAAGAGTCGGGATATGACTGTTGAGTGTAATATTCAGGGATTTAAGTTGTTTAATGTGGATAGATGTAATGGAAAGGGGGGAGAAGTTGCATTATATGTTCGAGGAAATATTAATTGTTGCATAAAAACAGGTATAAAAATAGATGGAACAGTAACAGAATCTGTTTGGGTAGAGTTTGTAGAGGGTCAAGAAAAACTAATTCTAGGTGTAATATTCCCACCTCCAGGCTTGGATCACGATAGAGGGAGACTTCTTTTGGGACGAAATTGTTAGGGCTTCTAGACACGATAACATAGTCATAGTAGGGGACTTTAACTTTAGTCAAATTGACTGGAATTCTTTGACAGGTAATCAAGTCCAGTGACTTTATGGAAACAGTTCAGGACTGTTTTCTGAAGCAGAGCGTGACAGAGCCTACCAGGGGTGATAATTTGCTAGACCTAGTCTTGTCAAATAAGGAAACACTCGTGAATAATCTGGAGATCACTGAAGAGCTTGGCGCAAGTGATCACAAATCCATCACTTTTAGCATTAACTGGGAATGCAAGAATAATGATAATATAGTAAAAATCCCTGATTTCCGTTCTGCCGATTATAATGGACTTAGGGAACATCTGTCTAATCTTGATTGGGGTTATCTAGCTAATGATTTTATTGGCGATGATCATACTTATGCTTATGAAGGGATCTGCTTTTATGATTTTTTTTCTTAATAATATACATCATGCCCAGAGTATATACATTCCCCAGAGTGATATTAGGTCTAATAATAACTATCCCAAATGGGTTAACAGTAGGTTAAAGCATCTATTAGGAGAGAAAAGGGGAATTTAAAGGCGCACCAGTATGTTCAACTTAAAAGAGAAGTAAAAAAGGCGATTAAAAAGGCTAAACGTGACTATGAAATTAAAGTTGCTACTGAATCAAGGACTAATCCAAAGGGGTTCTTTCAAGTGTATAGGACGAAGGTGAAGGAAAAAGTGGGACCTCTGAAAATTGGGAATGGACAGCTGACGGATAACGAAATGGAAATGTGTTCCTTATTTAATGACTATTTTTTGTCAGTTTTTACACAGGAAGATGTAAATGAGATTCCAGTAATTTACAATTATTTAGTTCCGGATGAATTTAAATTAACTAATATAACTGTCACGAGGGACATGGTTATTAAACAGATAGATAAACTGAAGCAAAATAAGCCCCCGGGACCCGATGAGTTGTTTTCCAGGGTACTTAAGGAATGCAAGATGGAGCTTAGTCAGCCATTAACGAGTGTTTAATGCGTCCATCCTTACCGGTGTTGTGCCTGAGTTGTGGAAGATGGCTAATGTGGTTCCTATATTCAAATCAGGGGATAAGTCCGTTCCTTCAAATTACCGTCCAATAAGCTTGACATCTATAGTGGGCAAGTTATTAGAATCAATTATAGCTGACACTATCAGAAGTCACCTTGAAGAGCATAACTTGATAAATGAATCTCAGCATGGATTCACGAGAGGTCGTTCCTGCCTGACAAACTTACTGACGTTCTTCAATAGAACATTTGAGGCAGTTGACAGTGACAAGGAATATGATATTGTTTATTTGAATTTTAGTAAAGCCTTCGATAGAGTACCTCACAATAGACTCTTGAAAAAAGTGGCAGTTCATGGTATAGGAGGTAAAGTTCTAGCATGGATAGAGGCATGGCTTACCAATAGAAAGCAGAGAATTACCATTAATGGAGTGAAATCTGAATATGGATTAGTCACTAGTGGCGTTCCACAAGGATCAGTTTTGAACATTAAAATGGTATAAAATACCGACAGGTTGTAAGGTAAGACACATATGCAACAGTTAGGTATCTTTATTTCGAAACGTTTCGCCTACACAGTAGGCTTCTTCAGTCGAGTACAGAAAAGTTGATAGAAGCAGAAGAGACTTGAAGACGATGTAATCAGTCCATCACCCTTAAAGTTTTGAGGTGGTCAGTCCCTCAGTCTGGAGAAGAGCATTGTCCCATATTCTGAAACAATATGGAGTTGAAGTAACGAACGAACGAACGAAAGTTCAGGTAAGATCCCAAATGGGATGAGCGGGGAAGACGGGACAGACGAAGAGCAGTGCTGGAGAGGAGTGTTCTTAGTCGTAGAAATAGAGCCAGGGCTTAACCCAGCAGCGAGGCGATCGTGGGACAGATATTGAGAAGAGAAATTCAGGCTCTTCTGTTGGGACTCCGGTGGGGCGAGCGGGAAGTAAGGGACATGCGACGTTTAGAGCTAGAGAGGAGTGTAGAACTGAGCCATGTCTTAACCCAAAGGGTAAGGCGAACGTGGATCAGAGAATGGTACCTGTCATAGAAGGTACCTCTCGGAGAATCCAAGGTTATTTGTAAATAGGGTTAGGAGCAGGATCATGCAAGGAGTAGAAAAGGTTGTGTTGGTTTGTGGGTCTGCGAATGTCTTCGTCAAGGAGAGAGGTCCAGTAGTCATGTCGTGTCACAAGTTTGTCAATCTGTCTGTCACTGAGCGTCTTCCAGTACAGATTCAGAGCAGGGATGGCTAACTGGGCATGTAGAGACTCGCATGTGGCGAAGTCCTCCCATCTGACATCAAGCACCCAGCGCAGCGCCTTGTTCTGGACACGCTGCAGTTTAAGTAAGTTTGTTTTTGCTGCAAGAGAGAGGGCTAGAGGAGAGTAAGTTATCAGAGGACGTATAAGGGATTTGTAGAGGTGTAGTTTGGTGCGTTGAGAGGCATGTTTCAGCTTGTAGAGGCCCGCAAGGGCCTTACTAGCTGTTGCATGCCTTGAGTGAACGTGTCCGTGTAAGCGTAGAAGGTAGTCAAGATTAACGCCAAGGACAGTGACAGATTGTGTGATGGGGATGTAAGTGCGGGTGTCAGCTGTTCTGAGCTCGACAGGTAATGGAGGATCACGTTTTCTGTAGTTAAAATATGTAATGCTGGATTTAGCTGCATTGGTTTTGATCCTCCATTTTTGTTCCCAGATGGCTATCCTGTCGACCTCATTTTGTGTTTTGTGTGTGAGTGTATCTATATTGGCATGAGTGATAAGTTGTGTAATGTCGTCTGCATAGGCTAGTGTGATGGAGTTTTGGTATACAGGTGTTGGAATGTCGTTAGTGTATAAAATGTAGAGGGTAGGGGAGAGGACAGATCCCTGGGGTACTCCAGCATTTAGTGTGAAGTAGTCAGAGTAACAGCCTTGGAATTTGATTCTAATGGTACGGCCGTCTAGGAAGTTGCAGAGGAGTTTACGAGTAGTGAGAGGCAGGTTAAAGTTAGTGCAGAGTTTGTACTTGAGCCCTTGGTGCCAGACAGTGTCAAAAGCTTTTTCAACGTCTTTTGCAACCAGGGCTGTCCTGTTTCTTTGTTCTGTGTTTATGTGGATGTAGTTGAGAATGATGTTAATGGCATCTTGTGTGGATCTGTGTGTTCTGAAGCCAAACTGACCATCAGAAAGTAGAGAGTTGTGTTCCAGGTATCTGCGAAGGCGATGGTTGATGAGTTTTTCAAAGAGTTTACCTAAAGTTTCGAGGAGGCTGATAGGGCGATAGTTTCTAGGATAAGAGTGGTCTTTTTTGGGTTTAGGAAGGAGGATAGTAGTAGCAGCTTTGAAGAGGGAAAGGAAGTATCCAGAGGCAAGGGAGGCATTGAGGAGGTTTGTGTAGGCAGTAATGATAGAGTCAGGAAGGTGTTTTAGGATAATATGGTTTAGGCCAGAGGCGCCAGGAGCCTTGGGAGGAAGGTGTCTAAGGAGAGTTTTAATGTCTGTGTTGGCGAAAGGAGTGTCGAGTTCTTGGGAGGAGGTAAGAGAGTCTAGATGAATGTGGCTATCTGGTGTTGTATCTTGTGTGTGTGCAGTGTTCCAATGTTCTATGTTCTGAATGTGTTGAATAACGTTAGGGTGAGGTCGGTGAGGGTGGAAGATGTTCTCCCAGATGTGTTTGAAGATGTTGGTAGCAGCCTGCGGGTCTGAGATGTGTGTGTTGTTGTGAGTGATGTGTTTGAATTTGTTGGTGGGAGAAGTGCCTCTTATTTTTTTGAAAAAGTTCCAGAAGGCTTTAGTGTTTTTAATACGCTGTTTGTCAGCTTGTTGTATGAGTTGTGACCAGTGATTGTTGTGGTCTTGATCTAGACTGTGTAGAATGTTGTTTTTAAGGTAAGTGAGATCTAATCGAACTTGATTAAATCTGTGTGTGTTGTAGAGGAAGCGGTTGTGGTAGCAGATAATTAGTCTTCTTGTTCTGAGTGACGGTTTGAAGGAATAACGAGTGGTGTGAGTTTTCTTTGGTATTGCGTTGTTGGCTGCTTGTGTAATGGTGTCCTGGATGAGATCAAGTTGAGTATCGATGTCAGAGATAGGTTTGTTGTTATAGTCATAGGTGAGGTTAATATTGTCTATGTGTTGTTTGAAAGCATCCCAGTCAGCGTTCTTGTAGGAGAAGGAAGGTGTGGTTGGAATGAGGATAGGGTTGGAGGAAATGTGCAAGATGACTGGGATGTGATCAGAGCCTGTAATAGGGCCAGGTGAGATGTAGTGTTGAAACAGAGAACTGGCTCGGTCTGCCAGAATGATGTCTGGTTTGCCTTGGCCCGTGTGATTGAAGAAGGTATTGAAGTCTGGGCCGAGATGAATTAGGTGTTTATGGTTAGTGAAGTTGAGTAATTGGTGGCCAAGTTGGTTGTTACTGGTGTGATGAAAGGCGGTGTGTTTGGCATTCATGTCAGCTAGTAGGTATGTTGGTGTGTTGGTGTAGTTGAAGACTAAGGAAAGGTTGTGTATGTTGAGAATAGTGTTTGGGCGAGCATAGGTGGTGAAAAAGATAAAGGGGCCAAGGTGGGTGTGTATTCTGACTGCAAGACAGTGTTGGTGAATAAAAGGGATTGGGAGGGATTCGTGTTTTATGTTGGATTTGACAAGGATGGCAACCCCATCGTGGGGATCATAGGGGGACTGTAGTGCAGTATAACCATAATGGCGGATACGTTGAGGGGCTTTGAGGCAGGTACTGTTTAGCAAAACAATATCTGGTCTCTCTGCTTCAAGGAGCTCGGCCAGTAGGTGTCTAATTGTGAAGTAAGAACGTACGTTGAACTGAATCACTTTAAACATGATTTAATGGTTTCGTCATAACAAAGTTAATGTCGGAGGAGTTTGGATTAAAACCCATGATAGTGGTGCCGACGTAGCACTTTATTTTTATCTGTAATTCATAGATTTTAAAGCTTTATCATCAGAATTAATGCTGCAATTGAATTTTATGCTAAAAGTAAGCAAAATCATGCCACTTTTTTGAACCACTTCGTAAATACATATTTTAATTCAAACAATTGAAATTTATCAAGATATGGTTCAAAAAGATTTGAATCGTTGAAATATGCCGAAAAATATGATTTTCAATGATTTTCCAACATTAACATATATTTTGCACATTTTTTAAAAATTCCCAATAGAAACCATAAAAATCTATATTAATTTTGAATGTTTCATACATTTTCTAAAATGTGCTAAAATGATATTTTGTTGCATATTTCGACGGTTTAGGGCGTTTTCAATGCTTTTCGCACTTTTAAATTAGAATTGCTGTTGCAATTGTATTTTATGCTAAAAGCAAAATTATCAGATTTTTTTGAAGTTGTCTGTCAAACAAAAATTTAACTAAATTGAAGTTTCTCAAAAAAAATTCTTGGAAAAAGCCTTGTATCATTTAATCGATAATTGTTCAACTTTTGTATACATTTAACTCATTTTTAAAAAATATAAATAAAAATCGTTAAAAATCAGCATTAATATTGAATATTTCATATATTTAAAAAAAAAAGCTTGAAATATTACAAAAAATTAAACAAAGGTGCTAAAATTATATTTTGTTGCATATTTCGATGATTTAGAGCGTTTTGAATGTTTTTCTGATGAAGCACATTTTTTATTTAAATTCATAGATTTTCAAGCTTTTAAATCAGAACTTCTGCTGCAACTGAATTTTATGCTAAAAGTAAGCAAAATTATGGTATTTTCGGGAAGTATTTAGTAAATACATATTTTAATTCAAAAAATTTAAGTTTTTATAAAAATCTTTGAAAAATCTTTGAATCTTCGAAATATGCCAAAAAATATGATTTTCGATGATTTTTCAACATTTTCGTATATGTTTTAAATTTTTCAAAATTCCCTATAAAAATTCATATAAATTAATATTAATTTTGAATATTTCACATATTTTCAAAAAATACTTGAAACATTGAAAAACTCAGGAAAATCTGCTAAAATGATGTTTTATTGCATATTTCGACGATTTAGAACGTCTGGAATGGTTTGCTGACAAAACTTATTTTTTGCTAAAATTCACAGTTTTTTTTTTAACCTTTTAAATCAGAATTTCTCCTGCAATAGAATTTTATGATAAAAGTCAGCGAAACTATGCTATTTTTGTGAAGTACTTTGTATATACATATTTTAGTTCTAAAAAATGAAGTTTTACTAGAAATGCTTCAAAAAGCCTTGAATCGTTCAAATTTGCAGAAAAATGTATTTTTTTCGATGATTTTTCAACATTGTTATGGGGCTATAGGACCCAACATGTATTTATAAGTAACAGTTACTCTGGAATACCTAATTATATTGAATTGATGGGGACTCAGTTCTAAATGTCAGAAGGACTGATCAACCTTATGACTGAGAGGCAGCTGGGTCAAGCCTTTTTCTCAATATAATAGGTTATACTGTAGACACACACACAATTTAAATAAGTAGTTTATAAAGTTGTATTTCTTTTTGTAAAAGTAAAATTAAGGGTGGTAGAATTGTGGTAACTGGAGAATTGTGCTTGGTAACTGGAGAATTGTCTTTTGTTTTGGTGGGAGGAGCTTAGCTAGTCTTTCTCTCTCTCCCTCTCACTGAGGCTCACTCTCTGTGGCTGACCTTCAACCTGGCAGGATCTCTGGGTCCTTCTTCTATCTTTTGGGGCAGTATGTGTGCTCCAGGGGTGAGTTTTTATAATTTAAGTTGTGGCCACCATACCCAGGGTGACTAAAGTGTGTCAAAACACTGGTTAGCCCAGAGTTATGTCAAGAAGAGAGAAGGACAGAAGTTAATAAGATACACCATGTGGGAGAACAGCTATGGAGTGTGTAGATCTTTGTTTTTAAAGTGTGAGGCTGTAATTGTATATTCTGTACATATCTATTGAGAATACAGTTATATTTTTATAGTAGTAGTTTACATAACCTGTGAAGAGGGCTGGTGAGAGAATATCAGACACTCAAGATGATCAGCCATGATGTAAGTATTACCCCTAGACAGATAATGCCATTAAGTAAAAAGCTACCCCACACTAGAACATGTAGTGAGAACCTTACAATCAAAGTAATAAGGGACAAACCAACGTAACATGGGAGCTTGACCGGGAGAGTTATTTGACTGCTAAAATAACTCAAAACATTCTTTGAACTATATGTGCTGGTATGGGGTAATAACAGTTGCATGTTTCTAGTAGAAGATTTACCAAGGTGGTGTCAGTGGAAGTGCTGTTTTCATATATTAGTTTACAGGTTGTTTTTCTCCTAAGGTGGGCATGGTGGGTTATTACAGACGATTCTGCCCTAACCTCTCCCAGGTAACGTCACCACTGACAACTTTGACCAGTCCCAAAGTTCAATTCAACTGGGACAGCAAGTGTGACAGGGCTTTTGAAAATGTGAAAATGTTATTAGGGAATGCTCCTATCTTGAAAAGTCCTGAGTTTGAATGCCCCTTCTCTCTACAAGTGGATGTTAGTGATGTAGGGGTAGGTGCAGTGTTGTTGCAGGGTGATGAGAGAGATAGCCTTCAGCCAGTTTGTTACCATTCAGCCAAATTAAAAAAGCATCAACGTGGTTATGCAACTGTAGAGAAAGAGGCTTTCGCTTTGGTGTTGGCTGTGCAGAAATTTGAAGTTTATATCAGTGCTTCCCCACATCTTGTAATAGTGTATAGTGACCATAACCTGGAGTTACCTGAGGTTTTTGCAAAGAATGAGAAACCACAATCAAAGACTCTTAAGATGGGCTTTGTTCCTACAGCCTTTTAATTTGGAAGTCAAATATATAAAAGGCTCAGAGAATGTGGTTGCTGATGCTCTCTCTAGATGTTTCATGTAGATGCATGGTGCGTACTTTGTACATAGTGTTTGTCATGTGCTGACCTTGTTGTTTTTGCAGTGGTGAACTCTCGGCGAGCCTGAGTACTCCCTACCAGCCATCTGACTGTGAAGGAGTCGAGTCGGAGCCAAAAGTGTGACCAGGGTCAGGGTGTACGTAAATGTGAGTTGAGGCAGTGGTTGACAACCTTCGGTAACATGAGACGTTCAGGAAGGTATGTGATGTTGTGTCTTGGTGTGCTCTATATACAAAACGGCCCGACGATTTGCCTTTGTGGTCCCTTGGACCCCTCCATGTTCTATGTCAGCCTCCTCTTCAAAAGTTTGGAGGATCTGTGTGGAGTGGGACCTCGGAAGATGGGCTTGAGTGCCTGACCATGTTAAGGATCGTGAGTGTTGACTGGAAGTCTCACTGTTTGGTTCGGCCACCAAGTGAGAGACACCGTGACATGTTTTGTGAAGTTTCCTGCCTGGTGTACACCTGACTGCTCTGGGTTTGGCTCTACTCTCGTCTCCTGATCAGGAAGATGCCACCCTGGAGTACCAGTTGTTTGCTGGATTACCGTAGCAGAGGCACAGGCCTGTTGGTGCGGGCTTTCACAGTGGGCATTGTGTGCAAATCTTGCATTGTAATGGGTATTGTTTTTAAAAGCCACTAAAATTGTAAATAGTTACACACTTGAGTATATGGGTATGGTTAAAATGCTTTTCTAAAAAATTTTGCAATCTGTTGTAAATAACAGTAAAGTGAAGAGTAGTTATGGTGCTGGGAAAAATGTAGCATTTCTAGTAGTCTTGTTTACCGCCTTCAGACTTAAGCAATATACTTTTACTAGCCATACCCTGAGCGACACGGCTAGCTTTTGTGAGACTTCGTCTGGAGGTGGGGGTGTTATGGGGCTATAGGACCCAACATGTATTTATAAGTAACAGTTACTCTGGAATACCTAATTATATAGAATTGATGGGGACTCAGTTCTAAATGTCAGAAGGACTGATCAACCTTATGACTGAGAGGCAGCTGGGTCAAGCCTTTTTCTCAATATAATAGATTATACTGTAGACACACACACAATTTAAATAAGTAGTTTATAGTTGTATTTCTTTTTGTAAAAGTAAAATTAAGGGTGGTAGAATTGTGGTAACTGGAGAATTGTGCTTGGCAACAGTCTTTTGTTTTGGTGGGAGGAGCTTAGCTAGTCTTTCTCTCTCTCCCTCTCACTGAGGCTCACTCTCTGTGGCTGACCTTCATCCTGGCAGGATCTCTGGGTCCTTCTTCTATCTTTTGGGGCAGTATGTGTGCTCCAGGGGTGAGTTTTTATAATTTAAGTTGTGGCCACCATACCCAGGGTGACTAAAGTGTGTCAAAACACTGGTTAGCCCAGAGTTATGTCAAGAAGAGAGAAGGACAAAAGTTAATAAGATACACCATGTGGGAGAACAGCTATGGAGTGTGTAGATCTTTGTTTTTAAAGTGTGAGGCTGTAATTGTATATTCTGTACATACCTATTGAGAATACAGTTATATTTTTATAGTAGTAGTTTACATAACCTGTGAAGAGGGCTGGTGAGAGGATATCAGACACTCAAGATGATCAGCCATGATGTAAGTATTACTCCTAGACAGATAACGCCATTAAGTAAAAAGCTACCCCACACTAGAACATGTAGTGAGAAACTTACTATCAAAGTAATAAGGGACAAACCAACATAACAAACATTACCATATATTTTGCACATTTTTAAAAAAATCCCAATGAAAATCGTAAAAATCAGTATTAATTTTGGATGTTTCATATATTTTTTAAATATACTTGAATCGTTAAAAACGTTAGAAAAATGTGCTAAAATGATATTTTGTTGCATATTTCGATGGTTTGGGCAATTTCAATGTTTTTTGACGTGTGTTAAAATATTGAAGATTTACAAGAAATGCTTCATAAAAACGTCAAAATGTGCCAAAATATATGATTTTCAGTGATTTTTCAACTTTAACATATGCTATTCTCATTTTTATAAAATCCTAATAAAAATCGATAAAAATCAATATCAATTTTGAATATTTCATATACTTTGTCAAAAACACTTGAAACATTAAAAATATTGGAAAATTACACTAAAATGATATTTTATTGCATATTTCGACGATTTAGAGCGTTTTGAATGCTTTTTCGACGTAGCACTTTATTTTTATCTATAATTCCTAGATTTTAACGCTTTATAATCAGAATTAATGCTGCAATTGAATTTTATGATAAAAGTAAGCAAAATTATGCCACTTTTGTGAACCACTTCGTAAATACATATTTTATCTCAAAAAATTGAAATTTATCAAGATATGGTTGAAAAAGATTTGAATCGTTGAAATTTGCCAAAAAATATGATTTTCAATGACTTTCCAACATTAACATATATTTTGCAAATTTTTAAAAAATCCCACTAAAAACCATAAAAATCAATATTAATTTTGAATGTTTAATACATTTTTTAAAAATACATGTATCATTAAAAACATTAGAAAAATGTGCTAAAATGATATTTTGTTGCATATTTCGACGGTTTAGGGCGTTTTCAATGTTTTATGACAAACCACATTTTTTAGATAAAATTCATAGCTTTTCGCACTTGTAAATCAGAATTACTGTTGGAATTGAATTTTATGCTAAAAGCAAATTTATCAGATTTTCTGAAGTTCTCTCTCAAAAAAAAATTAACTAAATCAATTGAAGTTTACAAAAAAAATTCTTTGAAAAAATCCTAGTATCATTTAATCGATAATTTTTCAACTTTTGTATTCATTTAACTCATTTTTAAAAAATATCAATAAAAATAGTTAGAAATCAGCATTAATATTGAATATTTCATATATATATAAAAAAAGCTTGAAATATTACAAAAAAATTAAACAAAGGCACTAAAATTATATTTTGTTGCATATTTCGACTATTTAGAGCGTTTTGAATGCTTTTCTGACGAAGCACATTTTTTATTTAAATTCATAGATTTTCAAGCTTTTGAATCAGAACTACTGCTGCAATTGAATTTTATGCTAAATGTAAGCAAAATTATGGTATTTTTGAGAAGTACTTAGTAAATAAACATTTTAATTAAAAAAATTGAAGTTTTTCTAAAAATCTTTGAAAAATCTTTGAATCGTCGAAATATGCCAAAACATGTGATTTTCGATGATTTTTCAACATTTTCATATATGTTTTAAATTTTTCAAAATTCCTTATAAAAATCCAAATAAATTAATATTAATTTTTAATATTTCACATATTTTCAAAAAATACTTGAAACATTAAAAAATCTGGAAAATGTTCCAAAATGATGTTTTATTGCATATTTCGACGATTTAGAACGTCTGGAATGGTGTTCTGACAAAACTTATTTTTTAGCTACAATTCAGTTTTTTTAACCTTTTAATTCAGAATTTCTGCTGCAATAAAATTTTATGATAAAAGTCAGCGAAACTATGCAATGTTTGTGAAGTACTTTGTATATACATATTTTAGCTCTAAAAAATGAAGTTTTACTAGAAATCGCTTCAAAAAGCATTGAATCGTTCAAATTTGCGGAAAAATGTGATTTTTCGATGATTTTTCAGCATTAACATATATTCTGCACATTTTAAAAAAAATCCCAATGAAAATCGTAAAAATCAGTATTAATTTTGGATGTTTCATATATTTTTTAAATATACTTGAATCATTAAAAACGTTAGAAAAATGTGCTAAAATAATATTTTGTTGCATATTTCGACGGTTTGGGCGTTTTCAATGTTTTTTGACGTGTGCTTAAATATTGAAGACTTTCAAAAAATGCTTCAAAAAACGTCAAAATGTGCCAAAATATATGATTCTCAGTGATGCTATTCTAATTTTTTTTAAATCCTAATAAAAATGGATAAAAATCAATATTAATTATGAATATTTCATATACTTTGTCAAAAACACTTGAAACATTTAAAAAATTGGAAAATTACGCTAAAATTATATTTTATTGCATATTTCGACAATTTATAGGATTTTGAATGCTTTTCCGACGTAGCACTTTATTTTTATCTATAATTCATAGATTTTAAAGCTTTATCATCAGAATTAATGCTGCAATTGAATTTTATGCTAAAAGTAAGCAAAATCATGCCACTTTTGTGAACCACTTCGTAAATACATATTTTAATTAAAAAAATTGAAATTTATCAAGATATGGTTGAAAAAGATTTGAATCGTTCAAATATGCCGATAAATATGATTTTCAATGATTTTCCAACATTAACATATATTTTGCACATTTTTAAAAATTCCCAATATAAACCATAAAAATCTATATTAATTTTGAATATTTAATACATTTTCTAAAAATACTTGAATCATTAAAAACATTAGAAAAATGTGCTAAAATGATATTTTGTTGCATATTTCGACGGTTTAGGGCGTTTTCAATGCTTTTCGCACTTTTAAATAAGAATTACTGTTGCAATTGAATTTTATGCTAAAAGCAAAATTATGAGATTTTTTGAAGTTGTCTGTCAAAAAAAATTAACTAAATCAATTGAAGCTTTTCACAAAAAATTCTTTGAAAAAACCTTGTATCATTTAAGCGATAATTTCTCAACTTTTGTATATATTTAACTCATTTTTAAAAAATCCAAACAACAATAGTTAAAAATCAGCATTAATATTGAATATTTCATATGTTTAAAAAAAAAACTTGAAATATTACAAAAAATTAAACAAAGGCGCTAAAATTATATTTTGTTGCATATTTCGACGATTTAGAGCGTTTTGAATGCTTTCCTGACGAAGCACATTTTTTATTTAAATTCATAGATTTTGCAATTGAATTTCATGTTAAAAGTAAGCAAAATTATCGTATTTTTGGGAAGTATTTAGTAAATACATATTTTAATTCAAAAAATTTAAGTTTTTCTAAAAATGTTTGAAAAATCTTTGAATCATCGAAATATCCCAAAAAATATGATTTTTGATGATTTTTCAACATTTTCATATATGTTTTAAATTTTTCATTATTCCCTATAAAAATACATATCAATTAATATTAATTTTGAATATTTCATATATTTTCAAAAAATACTTGAACCAATAAAAAAACTCAGGAAAATGTGCTAAAATGATGTTTTATTGCATCTTTCGATGATTTAGAACGTCTGGAATGGTCTTCTGACAAAACTTATTTTTTAGCTGAAATTCACAGTTTTTCAATCTTTTAAATCAGAATTTCTGCTGCAATAGAATTTGATGATAAAAGTCAGCGAAATTATGTTATTTTTGTGAAGTATTTTGTATATACATATTTTAGCTCAAAAAATGAACTTTTAATAGAAATGCTTCAAAAAGCCTTGCCTCGTTCAAATTTGCGGAAAAATGTGGATTTTTCGATGATTTTTCAACATTAACATATATTTTGCACATTTTTAAAAAAATCCCAATAAAAATCGTAAAAATCAGTATTAATTTTGTATGTTTCATATATGTTTTAAATATGCTTGAACCATCAAAAACTTTAGAAAAATGTGCTAAAATTATATTTTGTTGCATATTTCGATCATTTGGGCGAAATGTGCCAAAATGTGCCAAAATATATGATTTTCAGTGATTTTTCAACTTTAAAATATACTATTCTCATTTTTATAAAATCCTAATAAAAATCGATGAAAATCAATATTAATCTTGAATTTTTCAAATACTTTGTAAAAAACACCTGAAACATTAAAATAAATGGAAAATTACGCTAAAATATTTTATTGCATATTTCGACGATTTAGAGCGTTTTGAATGCTTTTTCGACGTGGCACTTCATTTGTATCTATAATTCATAAATTTTAACGCTTTATAATCAGAATTAATGCTGCAATTGAATTTTATGCTAAAAGTAAGCAAAATTATGCCACTTTTGTGAACCACTTCTTAAATACAAATTTTAACTCAAAAAATTGAAATTAATCAAGATATGGTTCAAAAAGATTTGAATCGTTGAAATATACCGAAAAATATGATTTTCAATTATTTTCCAATATTAACATATATTTTGCACATTTTTAAAAAATCCCAATAAAATCATAAAAATTTTCATACATTTTTTAAAAATACTTGAATCATTAAAAACATTAGAAAAATGTACTAAAAGGATATTTTGTTGCATATTTCGACGCTTTAGGGCGTTTTCAATGTTTTTTGACGAACCACATTTTTTAGATAAAATTCATAGCTTTTCACACTTTTAAATCAGAATTACTGTTGCAATTGAATTTAATGTAAAAGAAAAAATTATCAGATTCTTTGAAGTTCTCTGTCAAAAAAAATTTAACTAAATCAATTGAAGTTTTTCAAAAAAAGTTCTTTGAAGAAGCCTTGTATCATTGAATCGATAATTTTTCAACTTTTGTATATAATTAACTAATTTTTAAAAAATCCAAATATCAATAGTTAAAAATCAGCATTAATATTGAATATTTCATATATTTAAAAAAAAAAACTTGAAATATTACAAAAAAATTAATAAAGGCGCTGAAATTATATTTTGCTGCATATTTAGAGCGTTTTGAATGCTTTTTTGACGAAGTACATTTTTTATTTAAATTCATAGATTTTCAAGCTTTTAAATCAGAATTACTGCTGCAATTGAATTTTATGCTAAATGTAAGCAAAATTATGGTATTTTTGGAAAGTACTTAGTAAATACATAGTTTAACTCAAAAAATTGAAGTTTTTCTAAAAATCTTTGAAAAAACTTTGAATCATCGAAATATGCCAAAACATGTGATTTTCGATGATTTTTCAACATTTTCATCTATGTTTTAAATTTTTCATGATTCGAAATAAAAATCCATATAAATTAATATTAATTTTGAATATTTCACGTATTTTCAAAAAATACTTGAAACTTTAAAAAACTCTGGAAAATGTGCTAAAATGATGTTTTATTGCATATTTCGACGACTTAGAACGTCTGGAATGGTTTTCTGACAAAACTTATTTTTTAGCTAAAATTCACAGTTTTTTAACCTTTTAAATCAGAATTTGTGCTGCAATAAAATTTTATGATAAAAGTCAGCGAAATTATGCTATTTTTTTGAAGTACTTTGTATATACATATTTTAGCTCTAAAAAATGAAGTTTTACTAGAAATGCTTCAAAAAGCCTTGAATCGTTCAAATTTGCAGAAAAATGTGATTTTTCGATGATTTTTCAGCATTAACATATATTCTGCACATTTTTAAAAAATCCGAATGAAAATCGTAAAAATCAGTATTAATTTTGGATGTTTCATATATTTTTTAAATATAACACAAATAACCCGCACATAAAAGAGAGAAGCTTACGACGACGTTTCGGTCCGACTTGGACCATTGACAAAGTCACACTAACCAGAGGGGGAGCAGGACGGCTATATATAGGCAGGAAGAGGTGGTGGTAGTAGTAGTAGTAGTAGTAGTAGTAGTAGTACAAGAATTGTATATAATACCAACAAGATGAAATTAAGACACATGCACAACACCCGGGCATCCCCATCGTAGACGCTTCGCCATCCAGCCAGCCACTGGATGGCGAAACGTCCACAACAAAGACAACCAGACGCCGTACATGTGTCTCAATTTCATCAGTAGTTGTAGTAGTAGTAGTAGTAGAAGAAGAAGAGGTAGTAGTAGTGGTAGTGGTAGAAGTGGGAAATAAGGAAGACGAGCCAGTCAAATACAAAGGAAGGAGAGCACTGCAAGAGAGCTAGATGCCCACAGAGGGAGAGCAAGCGCACAGAGGTGCGTGAAAGGGGAAGTGGTGAAATAAATGAAGAAGGAACAGAAACACGAGACAGGAGAGAGAAAGACAACAGAGGAGAAAAGGAAAGAGGAAAGGGGAAGAGGAAGAAGAAAAAAGAAAAAAGAAAAAAGAAAAAATGAGGATTCAGGTTAAGTCACGGGTGTTCTGAAGTTTGGAGCATTTTTCAATGTAGTGGGAGAGGAAGGCATCTACAGAGACGAAGCCAGGGCTAAGGTTCATACAAGGAAAGTTGTGTATTAGAGAGGATTCAACTAGACGGCGACTGTTCGAGTTGGAAGTAGGGAAGACAGTTTTAGCAGAAGACCAGTCAATAGGATGGCTATGATCTCTGACGTGACAGAAAAGAGCATTGTTAGTGTCGGCAAGCCTAACACTATTTTTGTGCTCCCTAAGTCTGTCAGAAAGAGATCGACCAGTTTCTCCGAAGTACTGAAGAGGACAGGAGGAGCAAGAAATAGAGTAGACACCAGGAACATCTGTAGAGGGAGGAGAGGTATGAACGAGATTAGTGCGAAGAGGTGTTAGTCTGGCGGAAGGTAAGCTTGATGTCTAAGGGACGGAGAGAATTGTTGAGATTAGAAAGACCGGAAATGTAGGGAAGGCAGAGGATAGAAGAGTTCCCATGGGTAGAGAGTTTGGGAGAGAAGAAATTGCGTTTAGTACTTGAGAGGGCAGAGTCTATGAAATGGGAAGGGTAGCCAAGACGGGAGAACGAATTATGAAGAGTGGAAATTTCTGCTGGAAGGAACTGAGGATCACAGATGTGGAGGGCATGGAGAAAGAGGGAGATAAGAACACTTTTCTTGACAGGGGAAGCATGATAGGAAAAGTAGTGAATGTACATGCCACTGTGCATAGGTTTACGGTAAACGGAAAAGGAAAAACCTGTAACTGAGCGGTGGACATGGACATCAAGGAAAGGAAGCAAGGAATTAGATTCCCATTCAGCTTTAAACTTAATGGAAAGGGCAAGATTGTTAAGAGCTTCAAGAAAAGGTTGGAAGAGACTGGAGTCATGAGGCCACAGAGCAAAGATGTCATCCACATAGCGGAGCCAGAGTGAAGGTTGCACATCGAGGGTAGGAAGAAGAACAGTCTCGAAGTATTCCATGTAAAGATTAGCAAGGACAGGAGAGAGAGGAGAGCCCATAGCGACACCGAAGGTTTGAGAATAATATTTCCCTTGGAAGGAAAAGGTGTTAGAGTCCACACAGAGGCGGATCAGATCAAGAAAGACATCAGTGGGGATAGGGAGATGAAGAAAGCCTTCATGGGCCTTCTCTCTAAGGAAATCAAGGACATCATCAAGAGGGACATTGGTGAAGAGGGACTCAACGTCAAGACTAAGCATCTTACAGGTTGGGAGAGAGCGAACCCGTTCAATGAAGTATTGAGAGTGACGGAGGTGGGCAGGAGAAAAAGTACCAAGAAAGGGAGTGAGGGTTTTGGCCAGCCAAGAAGCAAGAGAATAAGAGACAGAACCTCTAGAGGATGTGATAGGACGAAGAGGAATATCAGGTTTATGAGTTTTGGGAAGGCCATAGAAATAGGGAAGAGAGGGACAGATGACACGAAACCGTTGAACAAGGTCAAAGTCAGGAGGACAGAGTTCGGAGAGAGTCCTTAGTTTTTTGTTGAAAGTTCTCTTGATGCGATCAAGAGGGTTGGAAACGAGAGGAGTGTAAGTGTGTGAGTCAGAGAGCAAGACATCAGCTTTACGGAGGTAATCCTCGCGATCAAGGATAACTACCGAATTACCTTTGTCAGAAGATAGTATGACAATGTTAGTGTTGGATTTAAGAGAAGAAAGGGCAAGTTGGTAACGGCGTGGAAGGTGGTGATTCTTAGAAAACAGACTAACAAGAGCTGGAAGGAGAGCACCACGAAAAGTGGACAAGTCAGGAAGATTACGGAAGCGAGATTGACGAAAGGAATCAAAAGAGCTAATCAGGGAAATAAAAGCGCGAGGAGTAGGCGAAGTGGCAAAGGAAAGACCAAAACCAAGAAGTTCAAGCTCATACTGAGAGAGTGAGACAGAAGACAGATTAGTAACACAGTCAGTGAGGGAGAATTTAGACCAAGGGCTAGCTGAGATGAGACGTTGTAGTTTATTCTGTAGTTTAGAAGAATGAATTTGTGCATTCAGGCGAGCAGTGTCAAAGGCAATGATAGAGAGAAGGTTACAGAGATCCTGTGGTAGAGCAGCAAAGAGAGCACGTTGACGTTGACTGAAGGTAAAGAAGGCATCTTCAACCTGTGACTTAGTAGAAAGAATGAGCTGTTGAAGTAGGAGACGGGCATGATCAGGAAAGGGAGTGCCCAGTGGGTTGGTTTTCAGGAAGTGGGAGAAGGAAGGTGGCAGAACTTGCTCAGCAAGACAGTCACGTAGGAAGCGAAGCTGATTCTTATGACGCCTGGTAGCAATAAGAGCAGCCTCATAAGATCGAAAGAGGGGTTTAAAAGAGGGAAGAACATTAAAAAAGTTGGAGAGAATATGACGCTTAACTGCGGGGTCCATAAATAACAAAAAAAGGCACAATACCGTGACTGGAACGAAACAAATAACCTGCACATAAAAGAGAGAAGCTTACGACGACGTTTCGGTCCGACTTGGACCATTGACAAAGTCACACTAACCAGAGGGGGAGCAGGACGGCTATATATAGGCAGGAAGAGGTGGTGGTGGTAGTAGTAGTAGTAGTAGTAGTAGTAGTAGTACAAGAATTGTATATAATACCGATATAATGTCCTTGCTAATCTTTACATGGAATACTTCGAGACTGTTCTTCTTCCTACCCTCGATGTGCAACCTTCACTCTGGCTCCGCTATGTGGATGACATCTTTGCTCTGTGGCCTCATGACTCCAGTCTCTTCCAACCTTTTCTTGAAGCTCTTAACAATCTTGCCCCTTCCGTTAAGTTTAAAGCTGAATGGGAATCTAATTCCTTGCTTCCTTTCCTTGATGTCCATGTCCACCGCTCAGTTACAGGTTTTTCCTTTTCCGTTTACCGTAAACCTATGCACAGTGGCATGTACATTCACTACTTTTCCTATCATGCTTCCCCTGTCAAGAAAAGTGTTCTTATCTCCCTCTTTCTCCGTGCCCTCCGCATCTGTGATCCTCAGTTCCTTCCAGCAGAAATTTCCACTCTTCGTAATTCGTTCTCCCGTCTTGGCTACCCTTCCCATTTCATAGCTAAAGGGGAAACTTATGATGAAAGAAAGCAGGAGGAGAAAAAAGCGATTGAAGATATCATGAAGGTGATAGGCGAGGGGGACATGACCCAGGTGGCAAATTTTCGGAGAATTGAATGGTTCAAAAAGAAAAGGAATCGGCCTCTCAAAGTAATTTTCAAGGCAGAATCAACCCAAACCATGATCCTGCAGGAGACAGCACGGCTGAGAGGCAAGCAGGAGTTCCGGAGTGTGTACCTCGATCGAGACAGAACACAGGACGAAAGAAAGACAATGAAAGAGAGAGTTCAAAAACGAAAGGAGAAATGGGAGGAAATGAAAAAGGAGAGCAGAATAACCCAGGATCAAATGGAAGGACAAGCGCACCCCCAGAAACACCTGCAGAAGGACTCTAGCCACTACACCCCCAAGGCAACTGAACAATCCAAACCAACCATCACACACCGATCCCTCTGTTTCCACCCCCCGCACCACAGTTACAGTATTAGAACAGAAGTTGAAGGTTTGGTACACAATTGCAGATGGATTAACGAATAAACATGAGGAATGGCAAGAAAGAATCAATGAGAAGTCCCCAGACATCATAGCAGTTACAGAAACAAAACTCATGGAGACAATAACAGATGCAATCTTCCCTCCAGGATACCAGATCATGAGGAAAGATAGAAGGGGCAGGGGAGGAGGTGGGGTTGCTCTGCTCGTAAAAAACAGATGGAAATTCGAGAAAATGGAAGGAATAGATGAGACGGGAGAAAGAGACTACATAGCAGGTGCACTTCAGTCTGGGGAACACAAAGTGGTCATTGCAGTGATGTATAATCCACCACAGAACTGCAGGAGGCCAAGAGAGGAATATGAAGAGAGCAACAGAACAATGGTGGACACACTTGCTGAGGTGGCAAGAAGAGCTCACTCCAGCAGAGCAAAGTTGCTGGTTATGGGGGATTTCAACCACAGGGAGATTGACTGGGAAAATCTGGAGCCACATGGGGGTCCCGAAACATGGAGAGCCAGGATGTTGGACGTGGTGCTGGAAAACCTCATGCACCAACATGTTAAGGACACTACCAGAGTGAGAGGGGAGGATGAACCAGCAAGATTGGACCTTGTGTTCACCCTGGGCAGCTCAGATATTGAGGACATCAAGTATGAGAGTCCCCTAGGAGCTAGCGACCACGTGGTTCTGAGCTTTGAATACATAGTAGAGCTGCAAGTGGAGAGAATAACAGGAGTTGAATGGGAAAAGCCTGACTATAAAAGAGGGGACTACATAGGGTTGAAGAACTTCCTGCGGGAAGTCCAGTGGGACAGAGAACTGGCAGGAAAGCCAGTAAATGAAATGATGGAATATGTAACAACAAAATGCAAGGAGGCAGTGGAAAGGTTTATTCCCAAGAGCAACAGTAACAACGGGAAGACCAGAACGAGCCCCTGGTTTACCCGACGGTGTAAGGAGGCAAAAACAAAGTGCAATAGAGAATAGAAAAAGTACAGAAGGCAGAGAACACACGAAAATACGGAGATCAGTCGCATAGCCAGGAATGAGTACGCACAGGTAAGGAGGGAGGCCCAGCGACAGTATGAAAATGACATAGCATCGAGAATCAAGACTGACCCGAAACTGTTGTATAGCCACATCAGGAGGAAGACAACAGTCAAAGACCAGGTGATCAGATTAAGGACAGAAGGTGGAGAACTCACAAGAAATGATCAGGAGGTATGTGAGGAGCTGAACAGGAGATTTAAGGAAGTTTTTACAGTAGAAACAGGAAGGGCTGTGGGAAGACAGCACAGAAGGGAACATCAAGAGGGAATATACCAACAAGTGTTGGATGACATACGAACAACTGAGGAGGAGGTGAAGAAGCTCTTAAGTGACCTTGACACCTCAAAGGCGATGGGACCGGACAACATCTCCCCATGGGTCCTTAGAGAAGGAGCAGAGATGCTGTGCGTGCCTCTAACCACAATCTTCAACACATCCCTTGAAACTGGGCAACTACCTGAGAAATGGAAGACAGCTAATGTAGTCCCCATATTTAAGAAAGGAAACAGAAACGAGGCACTAAACTACAGGCCTGTGTCTCTGACATGTATTGTGTGCAAAGTCATGGAGAAGATTATCAGGAGGAGAGTGGTCGAACACCTGGAAAGGAACAAGATTATAAATGAAAACCAGCATGGGTTCATGGAAAGCAAATCTTGTATCACAAACCTCCTGGGGTTTTATGACAAGGTAACAGAAGTATGACGCGAGAGAGAGGGGTGGGTAGATTGCGTTTTCCTAGATTGCAGGAAGGCCTTTGACACAGTTCCCCACAAGAGATAAGTGCAGAAGCTGGAGGATCAGGCGCACATAAAAGGGAGGGCACTGCAATGGATAAGGGAATACCTGACAAGGAGGCAGCAACGAGTCATGGTACGTGAAGAGGTATCACAGTGGGCGCCTGTTACGAGCGGGGTCCCACAGGGGTCAGTTCTAGGACCAGTGCTATTTTTGATATATGTGAACGACATGATGGAAGGAATAGACTCTGAAGTGTCCCTGTTCACAGATGATGTGAAGTTGATGAGAAGAATTAAATCGGACGAGGATGAGGCAGGACTGCAAAGAGACCTGGAAATGCTGGACATGTGGTCCAGCAACTGGCTTCTCGAATTCAATCCAGCCAAATGCAAAGTCATGAAGATTGGGGAGGGGCAAAGAAGACCGCAGACAGAGTATAGGCTAGGTGGACAAAGACTACAGACCTCACTCAGGGAGAAAGACCTTGGGGTGACCATAACACCGAGCACATCACCAGAGGCACACATCAACCAAATAACCGCTGCAGCATACGGGCGCCTGGCAAACCTGAGAATAGCGTTCCAATACCTTAATAAGGAATCGTTCAAGACACTGTACACTGTGTATGTTAGGCCCATACTGGAGTATGCAGCACCAGTCTGGAACCCACACCTGGTCAAGCACGTCAAGAATTTAGAGACAGTACAAAGGTTTGCAACAAGGCTAGTCCCAGAGCTCAAGGGAATGTCGTACGAGGAAAGGTTAAGGGAAATCGGACTGACGACACTGGAGGACAGAAGGGTCAGGGGAGACAAGATAACGACATACAAGATACTGCGGGGAATAGACAAGGTGGACAGAGATAGGATGTTCCAGAGAGGGGACACAGGGACAAGGGGTCACAACTGGAAGCTGAAGACTCAGACGAGTCACAGGGACGTTAGGAAGTATTTCTTCAGTCATAGAGTTGTCAGCAAGTGGAATAGCCTAGCAAGTGAAGTAGTGGAGGCAGGAACCATACATAGTTTTAAGAAGAGGTATGACAAAGCTCAGGAAGCAGAGAGAGAGAGAGGATCCAGTAGCGATCAGTGAAGAGGCGGGGCCAGGAGCTGAGTCTCGACCCCTGCAACCACAATTAGGTGATTACAATTAGGTGAGTACATGTATGTGTAGTGTGACCTAAGTGTAAGAAGAAGTAGCAAGACGTACCTGAAATCTTGCATGTTTATGAGACAGACAAAAGACAGCAGCAAGCTGTCATGTAAAACAATTACAGGATTTCCTTTTACACTCACTTGGCAGGACGGTAGTACCTCTGTGGGTGGTTGCTGTCTACCAACCTACTACCATAAAATATATATATATATATATATATATATATATATATATATATATATATATATATATATATATATATATATATATATATATATATATATATATATATATTTATATATATATATATATATATATATATATATATATATATATATATATATATATATATATATATATATATATATATATATATTTATATATATATATATATATATATATATATATATATATATATATATATGTATATATATATATATATATAGATATATAGATATATATATATATATAGATATATATATATATATATATATATATATATATATATATATATATATATATATATGTGTGTGTGTGTGTGTGTGTGTGTGTGTGTGTGCTCACCTATTTGTACTCACCTATTTGTGGTTGCAGGGGTCGATTCACAGCTCCTGGCCCCGCCTCTTCGCTGATTGCTACTAGGTCCTCTCTCTCCCTGCCCCATGAGCTCTATCATACCTCGCCTTAAAACTATGAATGGTTCCTGCCTCCACTACATCCCTTTCTAGGCTATTCCATGGCCTGACTACTCTATGACTGAAGAAATACTTCCTAACATCCCTGCAGTCTTCTTTGCCCTTCCCCAATCTTCATGACTTTGCATTTGGCAGGGTTAAATTCAAGGAGCCAGTTGCTGGACCAGGCTTGTAGCCTGTCCAGGTCTCTTTGTAGTCCTGCCTGATCCTCGTCCGATTTGATTCTTCTCATTAACTTCACATCATCTGCAAACAAGGACACTTCTGAGTCTATCCCTTCCGTTATGTCGTTCACATATACCAAGAACAGAATAGGTCCTAGGACTGACCCCTGTGGAACCCCGTTTGTCACAGGCGCCCACTCTGACACCTCGTCGCGTACCATGACTCGTTGTTGCCTCCCTGTCAGATATTCTCTGATCAATTGCAGTGCCTTTCCTGTTATGTGTGCCTGATCCTCTAGCTTTTGCAGCAACCTCTTGTGAGGAACTGTGTCGAAGGCCTTCTTGCAGTCCAAAAATATGCAGTCGATCCACCCCTGTCTCTCTTGTCTTACTTCTGTCACCTTGTCATAAAACTCTAGTAGGTTTGTGACACAGGATTTTCCTTCCCTGAAACCGTGCCGGTTGTCAATTATACACTTGTTTCTTTCCAGGTGCCCCACCACTCTCCTCCTGATGATCTTCTCCATGACCTTGCATACTATACACGTTAGTGATACAGGTCTGTAGTTTAGTGCCTCATGTCTGTCTCCCTTTTTAAAAATTGGGACTACATTTGCCATTTTCCATACCTCAGGGAGTTGCCCAGTTTCAAATGATGTGTTGAAGATCTTTGTTAATGGCTCACACAATATCTCTGCTCCCTCTTTAAGGACCCATGGAGAGATGTTGTCTGGTACCACCGCCTTTGAGGTGTCAAGTTCGTATAGCAGCTTCTTCACCTCCTCCTTGGTTATATGTACCTCATCCAGCACTTGCTGGTGTGCCCCCAGTTCTGATTTCTAGGAGTCCTACTGGTTTCCACTGTAAATACCTCTTTAAATCTTGTGTTGAGCTCCTGACAAACCTCTCGGTCGTTTCTTGTGAATTCCCCATCACCCTTCCTCAGTCTGATTACCTGGTTCTTGACTGTTGTTTTCCTCCTGATGTGGCTGTACAACAGCTTCGGGTCAGTCTTTACTTTTGATGCTATGTCATTTTCATATTGTCTCTGAGCCTTCCTTCTTATCTGTGCATATTCGTTTCTGGCTCTTCGGCTGATTTCTTTATTTTCCTGAGTTCTCTGTCTTCTGTACCTTTTCCATTCTCTAGTACACCTAGTTTTTGCCTCCCTACACCTTTGGGTGAACCAAGGACTCGTTCTGTTCTTCCCATTATTTCTGTTTCCCTTGGGTACAAACCTCTCCTCTACCTCCTTGCATTTTGTTGCTACATAGTCCATCATTTCTTGTACTGGTTTTCCTGTCAGTTCCCTCTCCCACTGAATGTCTTGAAGGAAGTTCCTCATGCCTGAGTAGTTCCCCCTTTTGTAGTTTGGTTTTTCCCAGCCTATTCCTGCTACTCTCTCCACTTGGAGCTCAACTATGTAGTCGAAGCACAGAACCACATGATCACTAGCTCCCAGGGGCCTTTCATACATGATACCCTTGATGTCCGAACTACTCATGGTGAATACAAGATCCAGCCTTGCTGGTTCATCCTCTCCTCTCTCTCTGGTAGTGTCTCTAACATGTTAATGCATGAGGTTTTCCAATACCACATCCATCATCTTGGCTCTCCATGTTTTGGGACCCCCATGGGGCTCCAGGTTTTCCCAGTCAATCTCCTTGTGATTGAAATCACCCATAACTAGTAACTTTGCTCCCCCCATGTGTGCTCTCCTGGCCACCTCGGCTAGTGTGTCGATCATTGCTCTGTTGCTCTCATCGTATTCTTCTCTTGGCCTCCTGCAGTTCTGTGGTGGGTTGTACATTACTGCAATTATCACCTTATGTCCCTCAGACTGGATTGTTCCTACTAAGTAGTCCCTTTCGCCCGTGTCATCCATTCCTTCCATTTTCTCAAAACCCCACTGGTTTTTAATGAGCAGTGCAACTCCTCCTCCCCCTCTCCTCCCGCTGTCTTTCCTGAGGATTTGATATCCGGATGGAAAGGTTGAATCTGTTATTATTCTGGTGAGTTTTGTTTCTGTGAGTGCTATTATGTCTGGGGATGTCTCTTTGATTCTTTTGTGCCACTCCTCATACTTGTTTGTTATTCCATCTGCATTTGTATACCACACCTTCAACTTCTTTTCTAAGACTGTGGTCTGGGAGGTATTTTGGGGTTGGGGAAGTGGGAGACCTGGTAAGGAACTATGGGTTGTTGCTGTGGGGGTGGAGTTTGTAATGTAGTGGGTGGGGGCATTGGATGTAGCATGGGTGTTTTGATTTAGAGTGTTTGGTTGCTCTGGGGTTGACCTGGTTGGGAGGCTTCTATAGGAAGTTGTGAGGGATGCTGTATTTGATCTTCTTCCTGGGTCTGGGATCTCCTGTCTGTCTTCTCCATCCCCTCTCTTTCCTCCTTTCGCCTTTGTACCATCTCTCTCAGTTTCTGCCTTTCTTCTTGTGTTCTGTCGCGGTCGAGATGCACCTTCCTGTATGTCGGCATGTCCCTTAATCGTGCTTTCTCGTGCAGGATCCTGGTCCGAGTCGCTTCTGCCTTGAAGGTCACTCTCACTGGCGGGTTCTTTTTTTTACAAACCCACCTATTCTCCGAAAATTTTCAAGCTGGGTCATGTCGTCTTCTCCTATTGCTTTCATGATGCTTTCAATTGCTTTTTTTTCCCTTGTTTTCTTGCTTCATATGTTTCCCCTTCAACTTCCTGGAGCCCATACACAAAGACTGACCTCACCCTTTCATTCTCCCACTGCATATCCCTGTGTATCCCCTCATTTTATTTGATTTCCTCCACTGCAGCTTTCCTTTCATCAGTTTCACTGGCTAATGTACTTGGCTCAGTGGCCTGTCATTTTCCCTTCTCTGCTTTTCTTGGGCTCTGTTGTTGTCTGTTAGGACCTCCACATAAAGCTTAGCTCTTTCATTTGCTACAGTCTCCTCTGATAGAGCTTCTCCATGCAGTTGTGCCCCTTCTTTCCCTACAGTCCCCTTATTTGTGGCTGAGGTAGCAGTCTCTGTTGTCAATCCCAAAATGTTCTTTAGTTCTTTAGGCTGTTTCCGATTTTTCAATTCCTCTTCTAAACTCTGTATCCTACATTCTGCTGCTTTGACATGCACCTCCCACTTCCTGCTTTCCATATCTATCCTCTCTTCCATTCTCATGCTAAGTTCTTCTAGTTTCTTTTCCCATTCATGATCCCTTTTTATGAGCTCTGCTGCCCAATCTTCCTTTGCAGTTTCCTCCTCCTGTCCCTTGGTTTTTCTTGTTGCTCTCTGGCAACCCATTTTTGTTTTATCCTGATTGCCTCAGAGTGGGAAACCTATGTAGTTCTGTATGTTAGGTTAGTAGTGTGAATGTCAGAGTGTGGAGGGGGAAGTAGTGGAGGAACTGTGGCTATGTGGGAGAGGAGTGGGGAGGGGTGGGGAGGGTTTAGGGTGAACGGGGGAGGGGAGGATGATCGAGGGAGGGGAGGGATCAGGGGAAGTAGTGAGATGTCGGTGGTGAGGGGGGAGTGTATGTGTGAGTCTGGATATGTGTGTACTCACCTAGTTGTACTCACCTAGTTGAGGTTGCAGGGGTCGAGTCCAAGCTCCTGGCCCCGCCTCTTCACTGGTCGCTACTAGGTCACTCTCCCTGAACCATGAGCTTTATCGTACCTCTGCTTAAAGCTATGTATGGATCCTGACTCCACTACATCGCTTCCCAAACTATTCCACTTCCTGACTACTCTGTGGCTGAAGAAATACTTCCTAACATCCCTTTGATTCATCTGTGTCTTCAACTTCCAACTGTGTCCCCTTGTTACTGTGTCCAGTCTCTGGAACATCCTGTCTTTGTCCACCTTGTCAATTCCTCTCAGTATTTTGTAAGTCGTTATCATGTCCCCCCTATCTCTCCTGTCCTCCAGTGTCGTCAGGTTGATTTCCCTTAACCTCTCCTCATAGGACATACCTCTTAGCTCTGGGACTAGTCTTGTTGCAAACCTTTGCACTTTCTCTAGTTTCTTTACATGCTTGGCTAGGTGTGGGTTCCAAACTGGTGCCGCATACTCCATTCCTTATTAAGATGTCGGAATGCTGTTCTGAGGTTTGCCAGGCGCCCATATGCTGCAGCAGTTATTTGGTTGATGTGCGCTTCAGGAGATGTGCCTGGTGTTATACTCACCCCAAGATCTTTTTCCTTGAGTGATGTTTGTAGTCTCTGACACCCTAGACTGTACTCCATCTGCGGTCTTCTTTGCCCTTCCCCAATCCTCATGACTTTGTACTTGGTGGGATTGAACTCCAGGAGCCAGTTGCTGGACCAGGTCTGCAGCCTGTCCAGATCCCTTTGTATTTCTGCCTGGTCTTCGATCGAATGAACTCTTCTCATCAACTTCACGTCATCTGCAAACAGTGACACCTCGGAGTTTATTCCTTCCGTCATGTCGTTCACAAATACCAGAAACAGCACTGGTCCTAGGACTGACCCCTGTGGGACCCCACTGGTAACAGGTG